>NC_133375.1:35912147-36116410 GCF_049309525.1 Garra rufa
AATAAAATGTGAATTAAAATATTAACAAGTCAGTGGTCACACTTTTTTTCTTAATCTGATGGCATTAAAAAATATTTAAAAAAAATTGTCGTTTTCCAATGTCACAATCTTAAAAGCGGTTATCATAAACATCTCTGTTCTGATAATAATTCCAGATTTTATTTTTTAATTTATATTTTACCTAATAATGTAACCAATTTCTATAGGTGGCATTTTACACTTCCAATTATTAGAATATAAAAATCAAACATTATCCTTAAAAACTAAATGATTTTATTTCAGTTAACATTTATTTTATTTCAAGTAACAAAAATTTGAGTTTTAGTTAACTACAATAACCCTGGTTTAACTCAGGAGGGATACTAAGTACAAAAGAACTAAAATTAATGAAGATTACAGATTATCAACTAATTTTGGTACCCAAGTGATGGGTACCAAAATGCTACATTGTGTTAAATCAACAATATGAACATGAAAATCAGATTAAATATTAAGTATTTGCTTTTGAAACCAGAAACAAAGTTTACTTAATTCAGAAATCATTGCAACACTATTTAATTTGTTAATATTTAATATTAAACTTAATTTGGCATCATGAAAAGCCTACTGAAAGGACAAGGACATGTGATCTGACCCCTTTGAAGTATGCAGTACACTGGTGTGTTAACCTCAACATATACAGGCAGCGATCCGTTTAAAATTCATTCATTTCAAGGACGTGAGGGGGTCAATCTGTATGAAGTCCTTGGCATCTTGCCAGGTCATTTAAAAATACTATCACTTAATACTCGTTTAGTCTTTTGCCGTCTACCGCATAGTCTCTCCTTCAGGCCAAGAACATGCCGTCCTTTACTGAGCCTCAACAAACCAGTGCACTGCTTTTGTGCCGCGAGCTGAACTCGTTCTGAAATGACAGTACTAATTTACCATGTAGACGAAAGAGTAAAATACCTTAGTACTTATTAAATGAAGTTCAGCTACAAGCTGTATGATTTTATACCAGGACTATCTACATTTATTTAGGGTGATAACAACCTACCCAAGGTTTCTTAAACTTAGGAGGTTAAACTACTACTAACTTTGGTTTGAATTAAAATTGTATGCAATGGGTAAATTATGATATAGATTAATCATGCAGATGATGTGAATGAGTCAGTAAATATGAAATTTACAATAAATTATAATTTAAATAATAATTTGGCAGAAAAAATACATCTATTAGCAATCCTATACAGACTGATCAAAAACTACGATTTTTAAATTATTATTATTTTTTAAGTCTCTTCTGCTCACCAAACCTGCATTTATTTGATCCAAAGTACAGCAAAAACAGTACAATTTTGAAATATTTTTACTATTTAAAAGAACCGCTGCTCAAAAAACCTTGTTTTTTTTTTTGTTGATGAATAGGAAGTTCAGAAGAACAGCATTTATCTGAAACAGAAATCTTTTGTAACATTATAAATGTATTTATCATCACTTTTAAACAAATTCAAAGCATCCTTGCTAAATAAAAGTATGAATATGTTTTATTAAACATTAAAATGTTTCTAGAAATTTATGAGTGAACATTTTTCAAACAAATTGCAAGTTACAAATTAAATTCAACATTATTGTTTCAAGTACAAAGACTGAAACAGTATTTCCTTTCTTAAAATGAACAAAGCAATATATATTACAGTGCATGAAGAAGCTGGCCATAAAACAATCAATTTACTAACCATCTAGATTTATGGTCAGTAATTTTGATTTACTAATATTTAGAAGTTTAAATATTCATTAATATTTTAGGTTTTATTTTTAAAAGGGTCAAAGATAAAAAAGGGTTTAAGCTAGAAACAGTATGTGTAATACTGCTTTACACAAGTTTTCTGTTTAATTTAATTGTATTTTTGTTTCTGATTTTCCCAAGCAAAAAATAAATATCTTACATTTTTCCCTACTTTACAGAAGACTTGTCTTGTGAAATCTTGTCCGGCATATTTACAACAAAAATCAATTTATGACACATTAACAGACTTTCACCCCAAATACTAATTAGATGCAATTCTACATTTTTAACATTTGCCACTATCCTAGGTTTGGCCCATTTGTCAGTATTTTTTTTTACTCATTTAACACACAATAAAATGTAATATGCTCCCTTATTGTTTTTTTGTACATATTTTAATATGTACAAGTCAGAATAAGCATGCTTTTTTAACTTTTACATAAATATTGTGTTACAATGAATGACAATGTAACATTATTTCAACCAAATTTGGAAATTTTATTCTCCAAAAACCTTAAAAGTGGACACTTTACTTACATTTAATGTGCTTTCTATGGACTTAAAATCACTTTTTAACGTCTTTTTTGGGGCGTTGTAGTTAACTGTTTTTAAGTGCATGAAAAGGTTGGCTATAAAACAAACATTTCAGTAGAGAAAAATTAATTTATAGTGCGCACTCGTATGCATTTTTCTTTATGCAAAAAGACATGAATTTACTGTCAATCTTACAGGATTGACATGTTATGTACAGATTTATTAGAGGTAGCTTTACAAAAATCTGAGCAACTTAAAGCCTACGTCTGGTGTTCACACTTTAAATGTGAAACATGTAGGCCTATGTGTTATGAACTAACACGTTTACATGCGTGAGCATCACACAAGAACATGTGGGGCGTTAAATTCATGCCGCATACTATTAGTCTATTAGTTTAGTCTGTGAAGCTTATTCATATCTGTAATGAATGATCAGGAGTATTGTTACAAACACATTTAGAATTCAATTGTGATCAATGCCTTTGTGTTTGTAAAATCAAGGCAGTATCTTCTGGGAATTATATCACCCTCAGTGTTTAAGGACACAGCATTTGGGAAGAAGAATGTAATGACTGATAGCAGAAACTCACAAACATACACACACAAACATTAACACACCTGCATTCAGAACAGACACAAACACACACACACACACACACACACACACACACACACACACACACACACACACACACACACACACACACACACACACACACACACACACACACACACACACACACACACACACACACACAATCTCACTATATACAAAAATAATGAGTGACACATAGTTGTTAATTCATGAACCATTATCTGTTATTTACCATTAGAAACTCACACACTCATACAAACAAACACACACACACACACACACACACACACACACACACACACACATGTTGGGTTTACATGTTTTATGGGGACGTTCCATAGGCGTAATGGTTTTTATACTGTACAAACCGTACTTTCTATCACCCTACACCTACCCTACACCTAAACCTAGCCCTCACAGGAGATTGTGCACACTTTTACTTACTCAAAAAAACTCAATGTGCATGATTTATAAGCCTGTTTCCTCATGGGGACCTGAGAAATGTCCCCACAAGGTCAAAATCTACTGGTATTCCTATCCTTGTGGGGACATTTGGTCCCCACAACGTGATGAATACCAGGTACACACACACACACACACACACACACACACACATAAAACAAACTGCTAAATTGTCTGGTCCCCTTCACAGTAACGACTAAGAGCAAATAGCATTATATATAAATATGCATTATATATCATCATTTAGATTATGCTTTCAATTGTCAAATCAACAAGTAACATTTACAGTAATACACAATACAAGCCACATACCACACTGCATTGAAATTCATTTTCTATTTATCATCACCATTAACATTATCATCATCATCATATCACATGTTCATAACTCACAGTATGCATGTTTCATTCATTTTCAGCAGATCATTCTGGCATTAAATATTGATTTCATAAATGATTTACTAGAACCAGCCCCAGGTCAGAGATGCATTCACTTATGTGCGCTAAAAACCAGTGAAAGTAAATTATTAAACACTTGCTTTAAGCATGTTGTGTCAGGGCTGGCGCACACGTAAATATACTTTATAAATATACATTTGTTTGTCTCACCATCCAATAAATGACATAATCTATCAGCTGTAATGAAGTAAACGACTGTAGGCTCTTACCTGATTCAGCCACTTTAGAGATGTCCACACCTTGCTCAGATGCCATGAAACCTAAGATGGAGAAGACCACGAAACCAGAAAAGAAACTGGTGCCACTATTAATAATAGCCAGAACAAAAGCATCCCTGAGAAGAGAAGAGAAACACAGACTGTTGTGGCATCTATATTTTAAAGCAGTCAGATGGTTGTGTAACACATTTGATGAAGTGATGATGTATGTGATGCATTATGAATATAATAATTTAATTTCAATTAAAATAATGGCACCATATTGTCAGTTATATATATGCTTGTGAATAATTTAAACTACTGCTACAATTTATTCAATCGCTTATCTACTCAAGGTTATACATATAAATTGTTATTCAATGCATTATAATTTTTTATGAGATATTGCGTGTTATTTTAAAATGTAGAACCATGAATTGGTACATTCTACAAATGTATCATAACTTGCGGTTACAATTAAATTTAGTATTAGTTGCATTTAAATTCATTACGAATACCCTACCAGTCAAAAGATTTTTGTTTTTTGAAAAAGTTTCTTCCGCTCACCAAGCCTGCATTTATTTGATCCAAAGTACAGCAAAAACAGTACACTTTTGAAATATTTTTACTATTTAAAGTAACTATTTTCTATTTGAATATATTTTAAAATCTAATTTATTCCTGTGATCAAAGCTGTATTTTCAGCATCATTACTCCAGTCTTCAGTGTCACACGATGATTCAGAAATCATTCTAATATGCTGACTTGCCATTTACTATTATTATTATTAATAATATTCAAAACAGATGAGTAAATTTTTTGTTTACGATTTTTTCGATAAAATAGATATTTTAAAAAAAACCTTTTGACTGGTAGGGTAAATAATAACAAATTAATAATACAAATAATACAATTCATTATTTAATAAATTTAAATAAATATAACCAAATTATTTATTAAGG
Organism: Garra rufa; assembly: GCF_049309525.1. Lineage (NCBI taxonomy): Eukaryota > Metazoa > Chordata > Actinopteri > Cypriniformes > Cyprinidae > Garra > Garra rufa. Next base: position 35,917,128 of record NC_133375.1, read on the forward strand.
CATTATTAATACTATTAAGACATTTTGTAGCAATTCAGTAATAATATTCACTTCTAATGTAATACACATTATTAACATGATAATTGAAGTGAAAAGCTGAATTTTAAAAATGTGCGTGCATTTTAACATTTCATAGCAGCCCATTTGGTTACGTCTCCTTTTGCTTATTTAAGTAATAACCTACAAAAGTGCAGATCTCCAACAATCAAACTTATTTATTTTATGATAAATACTTGATTTCCTATTTTAAATGAAATCATCCCTTATTACCAATGTATATATAACCAGCCAAAGTCCTTTGTACATTACAGCCAAAGCAAAGAACTGCTGATTCAGTGCATCTGGTTGCTAATGTATTCAGGGCATTTGAGATCTACAATTAAAGGGAAAGGCCTCTTTGCTAGCCACATCATTCAAACACAGCTTTATATAAGACAAGGTCAGGACTCTGATTGGGTGAGCAGGCTAGACACAGTGTCTTTCAAAAAAGAAAACACACTGCTTCCGAAAGCGCACAAAACGTCGTAACTAAAATGTGTCCTTGTCTCTTCAAGGCTGTGACGGAAGCTTACTTATAGCAGTCGTTGTTGAATCGGTTATAGCTGCCGAGGGCTGTGAGGGCTCCGAGTCCGATAGCGTAGGAGAAAAAGATTTGAGTACCGGCATCGATCCAGACCTGAGAGAGACAGAAAGAGTAATGACAGTCAGACAACCGGATCCACCTCTGAAATCATTATTGAGCTCAAAGTGGCTCCAGGTACTCTGGAGACAGACATAAAAGCCAAGTTTAAAACTTTTAACGTTTTTAGAAACAGAAATAGTTTTGAAGTATTGTGTATCAGACGAGAAAAGCAAATAAAATGTGATAAAAGAAAGTGTATTGAATTGTATTTAGATATATTCATTTGGATTAAAGCATATGGTTTCATACAAAATTGACAGGACTAGAATTCTCACCTGTGCCTCTCCTAGCTTAGACCAATCCGGTTTCACATAGTACATGATCCCATCATAAGCACCGGGAAGAGTGACGCCCCTCACCAAGAGAATAATCAGGACCACATACGGGAACGTGGCAGTGAAATACACAATCTGTCAAAGACAAAAAGACAGACAGTCAAATCAACGGTTTTCATTATTATTATTATACCTCACAGCTTAAAGAAACACTCAAAACTCAAAAGTCAAAGATGTATATGAGTTTTTTCTTCAGATTTGGAGAAATTTAGCATTACATCACTTTATCACCAACGGATCCTCTATGGCAGGGATCACCAAATCTGGACCTCGAGATCCATTTTCCTGCAGAGTTTAGCTCTTACCCTAATCAAACACACCTGAGCATGCTAATCAAGGTCTTCAGGATCATTCGAGAATAACAGGTAGGTGAGTGTGATCAGGGTTGGAGCTAAACTCTGCAGCGCATTGGACCTCCAGGGTAAGATTTGGGGAACCCTGCTCTATAGTGAATGGGTGCCGTCAGAATGAGCCCAAACAGCTGATAAAAACATCATTCACATCACTCCAGTTCATCAATGAATGTCTTGTCAAGTGATAAGCTGCTTGTTTGTAAGAAACAAATCCCTCATTTGTGACCCTGGACCAAAAAACCAGTCATAAGGTAAAATTTTACAAAACTGAGGTGTATACATCATATGAAAGCTCAATAAATAAGCTTTCTATTGATGTATTGTTTGTTAGGATAGGACAATATTTGGCCGAGATGCATCTATTTGAAATCTGGAATCTGAGGGTGCAAAAAAATCAAAATACTGAGAAAATCACCTTTAAAGTTGTCCAAATTAGGTTCTTGACAATGCATTTTACTAATCAAAAATTACATTTTGATATATTTACAGTAGGAATTTTACAAAAAAATCTTCATGGAACATGATGTTTACTTAATTTCCTAATGATTTTTGGCATAAAAGAAAAATCAATAATTTTGACCCATGCAATGTATTTTTGGCTATTGATACAAATATACCCCAGCGACTTAAGACTGGTTTTGTGGTCCAGGGTCACATTTAGGCATTTAAACATTAAACTGTTAGTTCTGGCCAAAATGCCAGTCCTTAATCTATAATGGCAAAAGTTATTATGAAACCCCTGTTGTCTTCTCATAAACAATCCACAAATATATTTGCTTGGAACAGTTTTCAGTGCTTGATCTGTGCATATTTCTTGCCTGATTCAGATGTTTTTTTTTTTTTTTACCAAAGAAAAATATTATGGATAGAGAAGTCATATTTTAACTAGAAGCAAAGATGTAAAGTTAACATCTTAAATGACTTATTGTGGCTTCACAAGATGTTAATTGATGGACTGGAGTGGTGTGGATTACTTGTGCATTATTGTGATGATTTTTACAGCAGTTTGGACTCTCATTCTGACGGCACCCATTCACTCCAGAGGATCCATTGGTGAGCAAGTGATGTAAACACCTGCATCAATTTCTCCAAATCTGTTTCGATAAACTCATCTACAACTCTGATGGCCTGAGAATGAGTAAGTTTCACTTTTGGGTGAACTATTCCTTTAAGGTGTTTATTATTACTGTTAATATTGTTCATAGTGGAGTTGGGTGTTTGAAGTATAAACATTCAACTTTGGCACAAAACACATCCTCCACTGCATGTGCAGCAGCCATGACTAATATCTCAAATCATGTTTGCTAAGCAGAGATATGATATTATTTCTCAAAAAGACCAGACTTAGTAAAACACCCAAGCGATGACCTTGCAACGTCCTGCAGACCATACACCACATGAGTTTTCAATGAGAAAGTAAACATCTGTATTAATATACAACCTTGTTTGCTAAATAATTTGGTAATTTATGTGCATTTAAAGGATAAGTTCAGTTTCATATTAAAGTTAATTTACTCACCTCCATGTGATCCAAGATGTTCATGTCTTTCTATCTTCAGCTGCACAGAAATTAAGGTTTTTGAATAAAACATTCCAGGATTTCTCTCCATATAAGGGTCCAAACTGCAGTTTCAATGCAGCTTTAAAAGGCTCTACACGATCCCAGACAAGGAATAAGGGTCTTATAATTTCTCTATTCCTCAGTTGGGATCATGTAGAGCCCTTTGAAGCTGCAATTTGGACTTTCAACCTGTTGGCCACTATTAAAATCCACTATATGGAGAAAAATCCTGGAATGTTTTTCTTGAAAACCTTAATTTCTTTTCGACTCAAGACAGAAAGACATTAATATCTTGGATCACATAGCGGTGAATAAATTATCAGGAAATTGTTATTCTGAAAGTGAACTTCTCCTTTAAGAGCATTTGCTAGACTGATCGTTGAAAGCCATATATAAACCTCGTAACATAATCTAGTTCAAGCCAATATTATCAGTAGATTCATATCAGAGAATCTGCTGCGCTGCATCTCTGAAATACATTTTATCTCTCTCCGTTCTCAGAAAAGACTGTATTAGTCACATGCTGAGCATTGTGTCATGTGAATGAAGTCGAGAAGCATGTATTGCACGTCTCTCTGGTTTGTGTTATCAGACCATCATTGGTGTTTTCAGCAAGGAGAGGTTTATTGATTCAGCGGCCGAGTCCAAACGCTCTGAACTTTGAACTCGAGGCGGATTGTTATCAGGGAGAATTTACATGAGACTTGCTCAATCCGAGTCTTGCTGGTTTATGGACTTGGCTCACATGTCAGGTATAATCTTACAAGCCTGGCAGCCTTCTGATACTGCTCCATATAGACACATAAAAGTAGGGCAGCCATTCTAGATCAAGCCCATCGCAGTAAAAGTGCCGCTCGGCTGCAGATCTTCACAGACTTCAATTGTTCCGGCAAACCCCGTCTCCTGAATTCCTTCGGGAAGACGAGCTCAACTCTAAAAGTACAAAGCTGCCCAGTTACAACAAAAACACGGTCATGGTGTAGGATGTGCAGTGCATAGTGAAAGCTTTCTGAATTCTCCACGTCATCCGATGACATCTTTGTTTGTTCACAGTCCAGAGCCATGTCATCTCTGGCAGTTATGAATCCTGACACATCAATGAAAAATGGTCCAATTATCTCACTGATGGGTAAAGAGAGAAAATGTTCTGGTCATACACACTAACAGTCAAAAGTTTTTGAACAGTAAGATTTTTAAGTTTCTTCTGCTCAAACCTGCATTTATTCGATCCAGCAAAAAACAGTGAAATTATGAAATATTTTTATTATTTAAAAAAAACTTTTCTATTTGAATATATGTGACCCTGGACCACAAAACCAGTCTTAAGTCGCTGGGGTATATTTGTAGCAATAGCCAAAAATACATTGCATGGGTCAAAATTTTAGATTTTTCTTTTATGCCAAAAATCATTAAGAAATTAAGTAAAGTTCATGTTCCATGAAGATTTTTTGTAAAATTCCTACTGTAAACATATCAAAATGTAATTTTTGATTTGTAATATGCATTGTTAAGAACCTAATTTGGACAACTTTAAAGGTGATTTTCTCAGTCTTTTTGATTTTTTTGCATCCTCAGATTTCTGATTTCAAATAGATGTATCTCAGCCAAATATTGTCCTATCCTAACAAACCATACATCAATAGAAAGCTTATACATATGATGTATACACCTCAGTTTTGTAAAATTTTACCTTATGACTGGTTTTGTGGTCCAGGGTCACATATTTAAAAATTTAATTTATTATTGTGATTTGAATGCTGAATTTTTAGCATCATGACCCTTCAGAAATCATTCCAATATTCCGATTTTTCTGCTCAATTTTTTTTTTTTATTATTAGTTGAAAACAGCTGAGTAGAATTTTTTTAGGTTTCTTTGATGAATAGAAAATTCAAAAGAACATTATAAATGCCTCTATCATCATTTTGGATCCTTGCTAAATAAAACTATTAATTTCTATAATTTATTTAAAAAAATTATTATTATTATATATTATTATTAAATATATAAGGGAAATGGATTGTTGGTAAAGATATTTAATTATTAAAGAGATTTAATAAATGCTGTTCTTTTTTGATTCAAGAATGAATCTTGAAAAATGTTTTTTTTTCACAAAAATATGAAGCAGCACAACTGTTCTCAACATTGATTATAATCATAATTGTTTCTTGAGCAGCAAATCAGCCTGTTAGAATGACTTCTGATGTATCATGTGACACCAAAGACTGGAGCAGTGATTTAATAATAGACTTCATAGCATTAGCTGTCTGATGCATGGCAGTGTAAATCAGATACTCCTACTATACCATAACCTCTGCTATCAGATCAGACCTTAGGACTCAATCTATCCCGCTTTCAAGTGACTATAAAGATGCCGAAATAAACCTGAACTAAAAATACTATCAGTAAACAAACTCTGGTCTAATTCCCATGAGGCCTGTGAATCTGGGGTAATCTGCTGCTTAGTATTTGTGGCCCGTAATAATTAATCAGATTCCTAAATAGCCAATTAGCTCACTGTAACACTGGCTTATTGTGTGTGTGTGTGTGTGTGTGTGTGTGTGTGTGTGTGTGTGTGTGTGTGTGCGTCAGTTGTCTGAATGAGCTTGACTCAATGCTTACTCACAGTGTCCTTTCCATCAACGAAAAAAATATGAAGGAAAAACACGAGCTGGTAACTTCAAGCTCAAATAACCTACTTTCCACTATTTACCTTCTTAAACTGTTCACTACAAACATTAAGCCCTGCTTTAAGTTCACAGGGATGACTCTTTAGTGCTTTAGTGCACAAGGATGACTCTCCATTTTGTAATAAGCAGCAGAAATAAAATGTAGTTATAATATTACTAAAAAAAGAAAATATGCCTGTTAGCCATTTGTACGAGCACCTCATCACGTCCCACTGCAGACAGCCACTCGTGACCAGCCAATCTCAGAGGCCTTTCCTGACAAGGCACTTTGTAATATTTCCCGCCACACCCCATTGCAAATAATGTTGCTATGGTTACCTTTCTGCCTCACTCCTGCGCTACTGTGACAAAGCAGCAGTGGGCGGAGCTATGCGAATCAAGGTTACACAAGAAAGTCACATTGCACTCAAGAGCTTAAGCTATAAAACTAGAAAACGCAATAAGATGCATTCTTTGACGAGCATATTTTGATGAATTTATGCGCACGATCTCATATGAAATGACCTACATACTGACTGTTAAATTCTCATAAAATTTTAAATCAGATAAAGCTGGATTCAACCGGCTTCAAAATACTTACTGGGAATATACTGTAAGCTCTGTTCCCCGATATAGTGAGCATGTCCCTGAAAGCTGTTGAAAATTCTTAAAATTATTAAAAATATGGTCTCTCATCCAGTGATTCATTGAAAAGAACTGATTCAAAATATAGGAATTTGAATTATTTTATTTAATGGTATTTACATAAACCAGTATTCTAGTTTTTAGCTGTATTTATAGTAAATCTGTCTTAAAACTGTAAAGTTTTTGTAAAAGTATTTCTTTCAGATACTCTTGTTTTTGTGCCTGGGAAATAAGGCTTAAATGAAATGATGCATTATACAATCTTACAGTTATACACTCTGGGGATAATAAGATTTAAAAAAATGTTTTTGCATTTATTTGATTGAACAGTATATAGTAAAAACAGTAATATTTTTACAATTCAAAATAACCATTTTCTATTTGAGTATATTTTAAAATGTAATTTATTCCTCATATGCAAAACTGATTTTTGACATCCTTCAGAAATCATTTATAGAAACCATAATAGGCTGATTTGCTACCCAAGAAACATTTGGTCATTCTTCATTTGTGAAGGCAAGTGGTGCCGCTCTACTTTACAACAGTTGAAATAAACTTTACATACCAATTAATCATAAAATGTTTGCATGTTTGTAGTCTGTATGGTAAACACAATTTGTGCACTGTTAATAATTACATTTTTGTTTTAAAATAATTATTTAATTAAGTTTGAGAAATTGCATTTGTAAGCAAATGTGCATGTTCCTGTTATACCTCAGAGAGGTATCATAGAATGTAATTGCAACAATGTAACATTTTTAACAAATCAAGTGGTTATATTGTGAATATAGATTTTATTTAATGTACAATTTTATTAAATTGTTGTATTTGAGTTAATCTTAAAACTGGAAAGTTTCTGTAAAAGTATTTCTCTCAGATACTGTCATTGTGTCTTTGCCTGAGAAATAAGGCTTAAAATAAATTATATAATACACAATCTTACAGTTATACAGTCCTGTTCAAAAGTTGAAGGTCGGCAAGTTTTTAAAAAACGTTTTTTAAAAGTAGCTTATGCACAAGGCTGCATTATCTAATTTAAAAATGTAGTAAAAACAGTAATATTTTTACAATTCAAAATTAACATTTTCCATTCAAATATATTTTAAAATGTAATTTATTCCTGATATGCAAAGCTGAATTTTAAGTATTATTATTCCAGTCTTCATTGTCACACGATCCTTCAGAAATCATTCTAATAGGCTGATTTGCTGCCCAAGAAACATTTCTTATTACCAATGTTGTAAAACACTTAATATTTTTGTGAAAAATATCTTTGAGGAATCTTAGATTAACAGAAAGTTCAAAAGAACAACATTTAATTTTAAATAAAAAAACTTCTGTTACATTATAAACATCTTTACCATCACTTTTGATCAATTTAATGCATCCTTTATGAATAAAAATGTGACCCTGGACCACAAAACCAGCTATAGCATAGGTATATTTGTAGCAATAGCCAAAAATACATTGTATCGGTCAAAATTAGCAATTATTCTTTTATGGCAAAAATAATTAGGATACAAAGTAAAGATCATGTTCCATAAAGACATTTTGTACATTTCATACCATAAATATATCAAAACTTAATTTCTGATTAGTAATATGTAGAGCTGAAACGATTCCTCGAGTAACTCGATTACAAAAAATGATCGAGGCAAATTCCTCTGCCTCGAAGCCTCTTTTAATAAATTTTAAAGCTCACGTCTCGTTTTTTCGCTATGATTTTGTTTGTGTGACAATGCGCTTACAAAGTGAAAGAAAACGCAAGGAAGGAGTTGGCGGTAATTTTATAATTTACTGCACGACGGATCTCCGTCTACACCACACAGCCGAAAACGCCATGTGACCATTCATGCATGTACAACCATAGATAAGTATAGATAGATCCCTGTTGTTAAGATGGAGGACGTGCTTGGAGCGGTCAAAAGGGAATCTACTTGTACATATCTATGGCTACAGCAACGAGCATGATGTTATTGTTTACACGGTCGTCAAGGATACACGGAGAGAATGTGGGCAGCCACGCCATCGTTTTCAAAAGTCTCCGTTTTGGTCCGTTTACACTGAAAAGCAACACCGGAGTTTTCAAACTAAAACGTGGTCTACACACTGACCTATATAGATCAGTGGGGTCTACAGCGCTTTCAAAAGTCTCAGTTTTCGAGGGTTGAAATCAACGGAGTAGTGTAAACGACATTTGCAACGTTAACCGTAGCAAAAGTTACAAGTTTTAAAACGTATAGTTTTACTGGCTTAAAGCACTCTGTATGAAACCATGCATGGACTTATGTTTTGACTCCTAAATGCCACAAAGCATTCCAAGAAGAAGACAGTAAAGGCTTATGTTATGCCTGCCCTGCTGAAAAAAACAGCTAATACCAGCCTAGGCTTGTTTGCTGGTCTTAGCTGGTTTAAGCTGGAAGTAGCTGGTTTTAGCTGGTCTCCCAGCCTGGCCAGGCTGGAAAAGTGGCCAAAACCCCTCTAAAACCAGCCTGCCTTCCAGCTATGACCAGCTAAAACCAGCCAACCAGCCTAGGCTGGTTTTAGCTGTTTTTTTTCACCAGGGTGAGCTGTAGATTTTGAAACTTTTAACTGTTAGTTCTAAAAGTTAAGTTGCAAGACTTAAAGGCAGTGTTTTTGTATAACTATTAATCGTTTATTTTAATGTATGCCTTAGTTTTGATAATTTAAAAAAAGTAATTTGAAAGTTATTTTTATTTGTTTGTCTCTCAGAAAATGCTTTATTTTAAATCCAGAATTTATATCACTTAATTCATCTCAGTCAACTTTGTTATTGTTCACAGTACAAGCACAGACACACAAAATTGGTAATAAATAAATGCTTATTTTAGATGGAATATTGTTGCATACTATGCATTAAAAAAAATAAAAATGTAGATTTTAAGAAACCTGTCTTATTTTCTCTTGTATATTTAATATTGCTCTTTAATTAAGCAAACATATGTTTTATCCGATTACTCGATTAATCGATGGAATTTTCTGCAGAATACTCGATTACTAAAATATTCGATAGCTACAGCCCTAGTAATATGCATTACTAAGAACTTAATTTGGACAACTTTAACGGCAATTATCTCAATATTTTGATTTTTTTGCACCCTCAGATTCCAGGGCCCGTATCCCTAAAGATTCTGAGAATCCTCTCAGAGAGCAACTTAACCTAAAAATTCCTTGCCAGGAGTTTTAGCTTAGAAGTGATTCCAGAACATTTTCAGTGAACTCTGAGCAAGGAATGGATGGAAAATCCTATCTTAGTGAGGAGGTGTGGTTGACCCCGTTGCTAGGTATGAGTCATCATTTCAAAAGCCGTGATTGGTTGATCCTACAAGTTTGATGAAAATGAACTTTTGGTGATAATGAGCAAAGGATGTACCCTCAAATCAATAAACATAATTATACACTCTAATCTTATGCAGACTGTAATTGTAAATAATATTTCACATTCAAGAAAATATCTGGAAAATGAATAGTAAGCTGTAGGGGTTATAGCCTAACATTAGAATCTAAAATACGTGAAAACTTAAGCTCATTACACCCTGTTCAAATAATGATTTGTGTCTTATTTGCTCATATTAATATCCTAGCTGGCATATTTTGTACTTTCACTCCCATATGGACCCCATTGAAAACAAGATGGCCTATCTCAAGGGGCTGTCCTTAATGAAGTAGAAATTGCAACGTTACAACTCAGTGTGGTCTTAACGAGGGTAACACGGCACAGCTTTTATCAATGTCTGTGATTACTTTCTTCTCCGGTGTAATAGCGTTGTGGCATCGAGTTGGTGAAGTAATTGCATCTCTAAGGAGATCCACCACAAACATGATTCCTGCACGATCCAATCTGTAGCGTCTCAATAATTCCCTGTCATCCAGTGTTTGCAGGACATCTCTCCTGCCTCCTCTGTTGGCCATTTTGTGCAGCTGCTTAGGGGAACTCCTAAGCCACTAAAAGTCCTCTTCCCTGCTCTTAGCAGATCTTGCCTTAGGAGCCCTTTTAAGCGCTAGGAATCTTGAGGAATAGCTTTTATATTAACTGGGATTTTCGTGTCACTTTTAGGGGAAATTCTAAGAAAACGTCATGACTCTGAGAATTTTCTTAGAATTTGGCTGCTAGGAGCCACTTTTTGCACAAAAATTCTTTAGGGATACGGGCCCAGATTTTAAAATAGTTGTAGCTCGGGCAAATATTGTTATATCCTAGCAAAGCATACATCAATGGAAAGCTTATTTATTCAGCTTAATTTATATGCCTGGTTTTGTGGACCAGGGTCACAAATATTTATGAAAAGCATTGGATATTTAAAAATATATCACCTTCTTTGAAAACAGTACTTTTGTAACTAGCAACTTTTCACAAGTATAGCTTGGCTGTAGTTTAACTAATGGCTAGTAGCTTCCCTAACACTAGTTACCACTGTTACATAACCAAGGTTAAATTGTAGTACAGGTATAACGATTCTGTTTACCCCGCACAGGGTTCACACATGTAATGAGAAGCACTAAAGAAAGAAAGCGGGTCCACACCTTTCCTGTTGACTTCACCCCCTTCCACACACAGAAGTAAACCATCACCCACACGGCCATAAGACACAGCATCAGTTCCCAGTTAATAACGCCTGGCTCATCCAGCCCATCAGAGATGTTCAGAACCTTGTTCCTGGGATGGAAAAGAAAACATTCATGAATAAAAGCAATGTATTACACTCACAAAGCAGTTTTTATTTTAATCTATAATTTAAAAGCAATGACTTTCCAGACCTGTATTGTCTACTGTCACTTAAGGCATTAAAACTAACCATGGGCCACTTTGAATGGTCAACAGATGAGCTTTAAATCTAACCAATAATAGGAAAAAAACTCACACATGGATTCAAGCTTGTACAGGCAGGACCACATGAGCAAACGTAACAGTTAACCATAACATAACAAAGAAAGCAATGTTTGTTAACTAAACACATTAATCTTGTCACGACTTTATGTAAAAGTGGGTGGTGAAAGGCATTTTAAATACTTTGTTTTGTAAGAAATGAACTGCGACTGTAAAAGGTGATCACTCACTCCCAGAATTCAATAATAGGGGAACGCCCATTGGCGAGCTCTTCGCACGTCAGGTTGCCGAATGTGGAGTTGCCAACGGTGCCGTTATGGCAGTCGCTGTGGCGGAAGATCTCGATGCAGTTTTCGGTGTTCCACGGGTTGTCGCAGGTGGACCAGGGCAGCGTGGAATTGAAGGACTTTATTAAGTAGTAGAAACCCCAGGCGAGTACCATGATGTAGTACGTGTTACAGAAGAACACAATCACCATGGAGGCGTAGCCAAGTCCTAAAACAAACCAGTAAAACACAAATTAAATATAAACTCCTTTAGGTGTACAGTATCTCTTATGTAGCATGTGCTGATGAATCATGCATTAAAGCAGCAAACAGAGCCAAATCTGATTTCATGTCTTTGAACTTTAAAAAAAAGCAAGGACACACTGAAGGGCATTCATTGAAGTTCTATACCGTCCGAATAACGTATTTGCATCAGGTTTTAAAAAAGACAGTGCTGCTTTTCAAATAAAACCTGCTGCAGTTTGTGTCAATAATGTGAATCAAAGAACAAAAGAAACAGAAATCACTCACTGCTCCGCTTGAATCAAAATGAATAGTTTATGTATATACAATTTTGTAATTTATGTGAAAATTGCTTTAAGTTCATTTAAAATTAACAGTTGTTGTTATATGTACTAAGCCTATCAAATGTTAAAAATAATGGCTTTTATTCATACTATAATGCTGAATGGCAATAATTAATGGCTAGAATTGAGGGAAAAATTCATTTAGTAGCAACAATAGTAGTAGTATTGGTATCAATGATACTGGTCTTGGTAAAAAGCCGCCATTAAAGACGTATTTAAATTAGGACTGTCGAACGATTAATAATGATTAATTGTGATTAATCGCATCCAAAATAAAAGTTTGTGTTTATATAATAAATGTGTGTACTTATTTATTATGCATATATAAATACACACACGAAAAAAATTTCGTTTTGGATTAATCATTTAAAATATACCAACTTTATGTCGTTTCTACATTAATTTAGAGATTCAATGTGAAATAATGAAAAATATAAATATATTACATTAATATGCGATTAATCGTGATTAATTACAGAAAATGTGCACTTTGAATTTTCTTTTTTAGCACTAATACAAACACACACAAACACATATAAAATATATAAAATGTTACATTACAATATTTAAATGTGTCAATTTATTAATATAATATAATGTAATATAATATACACATGTGCAGTGCTTAAAGGGATAACATTAAAAAGCATCACAGCTTAAGAAAAGTAATGCAATGCATAAAGATGGAGAGCAAACCTTTAAAAAGAGGTGCAATGTTCCACACATTGATGCTTCCAGCCTTCATAAACTGACCCAGCGCAATCTCCAGGAAGAATATCGGAATGCCTCCCAGAAATATGAATAACACATAAGGAATGAGGAACACTCCTGTGAAACACAGAAATAAAGAAAGACGGAGAGTGATGTTAAAGACAACATGGAACCACAATCACAAACCATGTTAAGTGTGATGCATTTAGATGAAAGATTAGGAATAATTGTTCAAATGAGATGCATTGATGAATCAATCAGTTTTAAAGTGAACTGGGTCAATTGTGAAGGTCAAACACTTAATATGATTGCAAAATAAGTACATTTTCCATTCATTTTTAGTCACAAGGTCTCATAAAGCACCAATAAAACAATAACTAGAAACATAAACTTAAGTCTTATGATGTATCCAATGCCAATTAACCCCAAAAACACAGAATATTGGATTTTACACATCTTTAAAGTTTATTTTAAGGAAATTATCTTCTATTTGTGCACAATGTCTTCAAACGCTGGCACGCCACTTAGGATTGGACTGCCGCTGGCCACATTAGCATTCATCATGCGGTCTGTGCGGCAGCACACCGACGCGTCGGCAGCAATAAACCTTCGCTCGACTGATCTGAGATTGACAGCCACAGGAGCAGCTTAGAGAGGGGGTTGGTCGCCGGTGTGATGCAGATTATCCACTGAAAACCGTGCTGGCGTGCTCAGTGAAAGTCTTGATGATGTCACCTGTCACTCATGGGCTGCGGGGGAGGATGTCCGCGTGCGATGGCGGAAAAAAGAGAGATACAATGGAAAAAAAGGCAGAGTGAAAACCGGCATGCCGTTATTCAAAGTGACACGCTTACATAAGGCTGTCTCTGCAGGCTAGCCGGCTACAGCCAAACGCAAGCGAGATAATCTAAGAAAAATACAAGCAAAACAACCCCTGCTGATAATTTAAAAACACTGATATGAATGAAGTGTCTTATTTAGGAGCACTGGCCGGTCTCCATTCAGAAAACAACAGCTTTTGTTGGACTCGTGACTCAGAAAGAAGCCTTTTGATGAACTGCCTACAGAAGGAAGCACCGAACACAATGCGCTGCACTGACCGCTCTGCGAAGCCATGATAAATAGCTGCTACGTGAGGCTATTTTCTCTGCGAAAAAGGCAAATATGCATATGTGGGCTTGTGTCGGGCTGATTTGCAAACAAAAAAGGATGCCAGAGCAATGCTCTGCGAGCAGATGATGCATGAGAATGTGACTGCGGGTCAATGCGAGAACACGTACACACACTAGAGCGGAATAAGAACAAGCGTGACTCACACACACACACATACAGAGGCTTGCGCATACTGCAGTGGCTGACGTCGTGAGCGTGGAGCACTTGACTCTGTATCGGCGGGTGCTCATTATAGACTTTTGGAAAAGTGCGGAATCTTTTCAGCTCTTTTTGTTGTAGTGCATAAGAGCTTGCATTTCATTGCTAATGGTGTCTAGAGATCAAATTCAAAAAGGAAGTAGGTACAGCAGAGGAACAGTGCTTTATCTTCCCAGATGTTGGGACTAGATGTGATACTAACACATTTTGATGTGCCATTTTCATCTGGAAGATGTCATTTTTATAGGGCCCTATGATATGCCGAATCCAGTCACAAAAACAGAATTTACTGTATAAAGTGGAATGTAACAGAATTTGCCAAGTTTTGGACGGATAAATCAAAAGTAGGTCAGTACGGCTGAATCAAAAAGCCATATGGAATAGTGTTTGTGAACAGTAAGTCACAAAAATACTATTTAAATATGAAGTCTTCATGTTCTGACTGTGAATAGTGCACATGGCGCACGCAGTGTTTTTTATTTATGAGTTTATGAACAAACAATCTCTAGAACTGCTCTGAGTGTCACTTCATGAGGATTTTACCATTTATTTTGAGAAAAAAACTATTGTCATATCATATCCAATTAGAAACTTAAAGGTCTTCAGCGCAACCAGTCAAAATAAAAGTTTGGTTAACTTGAAGAAACTGTGACAAATATTATTCAGTGTAATGATAGTATTACTAGTAATAATAATTATTATTAAAAAATAAGGAAATAAAAAAAAAATTACCAGAATTTTTTTTCTGAAATAAAAAAATAAAATAAAATAATAAAAAAAATTTATATATAAAATCAATTAATTAGAGATGCTTTTGATTATTACAATTTGATCAAACCATTAAAATAGAATCCAGTACATAATAAAAAACACAGTATTTGGTATAAAAAATTAACAAATATATAAATAAAACAAACAAAAAAAATCATAGGGACCTAAAAATGCAATTTATGTTAAACTTTTAATAAATTGCTGTTAAATTGATTTCAATTAATTAGACGTTTTTGATTAATAAAATTTTAATGTAACCATTAAAACAGAGTAGAAAAGTTTAAACAGGAAAAAAAAAAAAAATGGAAACCAGAAATATAAAAACTACTAAATACTAAAAGTGTAACTTGAGAAAAAATTAAATTCATAGGGATTTCATATGGCCCTATTTTTAGCATGTTCATTTAACCGCAACATGTTACTAATATTTTAAATCATAAATTTTTTATGATTTAGAATACTGTATGATCCTGTAAAAACAGCGCTATTGTTAAATATTATTACAATTTGAAATAGTTGTTTTCTATTTTAATATAAATATTTTAATATTTTAAAAATGTAATTTATTCCTGCGATGCAAAAAATAAAATAAAAAATTACATCATTACTCTAGTCTTCAGTGTCACATGATCCTTGAGAAATCGTTCTAATATGCTGATTTGCTGCTCAAGATAAATGTTTTCATATTTTCAGTGTAAAAACAGTTGTGCTGCTTAATATTTTTTGTAGAAACCATACTACACAGTTTTTTGTAGGATTCTGTGATGAATAGACTACAAAAGAACAGCATTTATTTGAAATGGAAAACTTTTGCAATATTATAAATGTCTTTACTGTCACTTTTAATCAGTGTAATGCATCCTTTCAGAATAAAAGCATTCATTTCTTTAAAATAACAATAAAATATGTTAATATGCTGGGTGTTAAGTTAAACTCTGATCAAATTTAAAGCAGCATGCATCAATAAAAAGTGTTTTCTAATCTACTGAGCTCTAGTGAATACTTCTAATGTAATGTATTTTTTTATATGATATACTTGATTCAGACTGGCCAGTCACAACACTGAGTGTCCAGATATGTCTGATATAATAACTGTTGCCCATAGCAATGCTATATGTGTCACTGCCTACTTATGCTTCCAACATAGCTGTGCTGTCTAGTCTCTTTGCAGCCTCATAATAGCTAATAAAACAATATTTACATCCATATATTTATTTATTTGCTAAGCAACCACATAATTCTCAGTAACGTTCAGTCAGCGTCTCACTATAACAAAATAAACCCCCTGAGTTTATTTTATGATAATGATTGTACACTGACCGCACATTATCCCATTAACATTTACCAGCTCACGACTAGACAGCCACCTCAGGTGTGGTGAAAATATGCTAAGCTTTCTATTCTGGATGAGCTAAAAATGCAATGGGAGTTAGAGATCGCCTGAATCCTGTTTGCAGAGTGTGCAGCATGAAGCCCAGCTGAGCAGTTCACGTTATCCTGTGAAGCACAAACGAGAAGCGCTTCCACTGAAAACAAGCAGAACTGATTGGGTTCTTGGGTGATGAGGGAAGGCTATAAATATAGATTCCCACACCTCCCCCCTACACAACAGATGGATATGGACGCTCTGTTAACACATATGGCTTAGTCTATTCTGAAACCAATGACATTGTCTTCATGCATCACCAGGTGAAAATTAACTGGTCTCCAGCATAAGTATGTACTAGCTAAGATGGCTATCACCGCATGCTTTCAAAGTACAAAACGATATACAGCAAAGTAGCATTATGAATTGAACTTGCATAACCTTTCTCTTGCACAATTTTCATATGGATGATTAATACTTCAAAAACTCAACTGTGCGAAACACTTCTTGTTTCCTGTAACTTCAACCACACCTTGCTTTTTTTTATTATTTGTCACCTGCTGGAACAAACCTGATTGGTTCAGATTGTAAAATCGTTACGGTGGTATCTTCCAGGTAAATGAATTTCCTAATTCACATAACCGCCATGCCTTGAGAGAAAATGTATACTGTACATATAAACTTCAGTGCACTACACTATTACACCTCTATAGCAACAACAATATTTCCAGCATACTGAAACCCTACAAAGATAAACTGACAGAATATGAATACACCACGACTGAACCCTAAAGCACCCACGGTTATGCCCCAGTCAGAAAAAGGGGATTAAAAGATTAACAGACGCTCTTCTTAATCGCCCGTCCACGTGGAGCGAGGAACTGATGTCAGTCAGGCAAGACGCCAACATGTCCTGCTGTGCTGGCATCACTGGCCTTCTCATGCCTTCCCATTGAGAAGCAGACTCATTAAAACAGAGCTCGCTTTAAAATGTCATTTGAATATGGGAATTTTAAACTAAGCCATTTTGTAGGCTTATTAATGTCGGAAATTAAATTTAGATGTTTGGCTATATACATGCAACTGGATAAAAAGTATAATATATGGTATATTTATAATTACTTTACCCATTTATGCACTATACACTACCAGTCAAAAGTTTCTGAACAGTAAGATTTTCAATGTCTCTTTCAATGGCTCACCAAGCCTGCATTTATTTAATGCGAAGTAGAGCAAAAGCAGTACAATTTTGAAATATTTTTTCCATTTAAAATAATTTCTTTCTGAATATATTTTAATAAATTATTAAACATTATTTATTAAATAATGCAATTTATTATTGTAATTTCGAAGCTGAATTTTTAGCATCATTAATCAAGTTATAAGATCCTTCAGAAATCACTCTAATATTATGATTTGCTGCTAATAAAACAAAAAAAATTATTATTATTATTATTAAGTTAAAAACAGATGAGTAGATTTTTTCAGGTTTCTTTAAAGAATATAAAGTAAAAGAACTGCATTTATATGAAAGAGAAATCTGTTGTAATCAACTTTGATCAATTTAAAGCATCCTTGCTAAATAAAATTATTAATCTTTATTCAAAAAATTATACTGACTTCAAGTTTTTCTATGGAATATTGTATAATGCTACAAAAGCCTTTTATTTCAGATAAATGCTGATCTTTGGATCTTTCTATTTATTAAAGAATCCTAAACAAATGTACTCAACTGTTTTAAAAATATTAATAATAATAATAAAATGTATAAAGTTTCTTTAACAGCAAATCAGCATATTAGAATGATTTTTGAAGAATCATGTGACGCTGAAGACTGGAGTAATGATGCTGAAAATGTAGATTTATTCGCACAAATAAATTACATTTTAAAATATATTCATATAGAAAACATTTTTATTTTAAACAGTAAATATATTTTTTAATTTTACTGTTTTTGCTGTACTTTGAATCAAATAAATGAAGACTTGGTGAGCGGAAGAGACTTCTTAAAAAAGCAAAAAATATTACTGTTCAAAAGCTTTTAAAATAAATTATTTTATTTATAATATAAATGTTTATCCATAGTAGGCTTATTTTATTAATGTCATACATATAACATTTTTCTGTAAATATACTGTATACATTCATATATGTGACCCTGGACCACAAAACCAGTCTTAAGTCGCTGGGGTATATTTGTAGCAATAGCCAAAAATACATTGCATGGGTCAAAATTTTAGATTTTTCTTTTATGCCAAAAATCATTAAGAAATTAAGTAAAGATCATGTTCCATGAAGATTTTTTGTAAAATTCCTACTGTAAATATATCAAATGTAATTTTTGATTTGTAAAATGCATTGTTAAGAACTTTGGACAACTTTAAAGGTGATTTTCTCAGTATTTTGATTTTTTTGCACCCTCAGATTCCAGATTTTCAAATAGATGTGTCTCGGTCAAATATTGTTCTATCCTAACAAACTATGCATCAATAGAAAGCTTATTTATTGAGCTTTCATATGATGTATAAATCTCAGTTTTGTAAAATTTTACCTTATGACTGGTTTTGTGGTCCAGGGTCACATATGAAAACAAATCACAAAAAATAAATAGTCTATATATATATATATATATATATATATGATTTATTGAAATAAATCTAATTTTCTGTATGCGTATGCTGTAAATGCAACATGGTATCACGTTTCTTAAAACGTGACATTTTCTCTACAAAAAATATATTTTTTTAATACCTGGATGATAAAACAATCTGCTTGCTTTGTGTGCTCAAGCACAATAACAATACCAGACAGTTATTAAAATGTGTCACAGTGCTAAAATTAGAGTATGGGAGATTTCAGCTGGGCTGTGATACTGTACTGCAGATCCAGCACTCAAGGACAGGTAGAGGGCTTTACTGCAGAGATCATAAATCTACTGACTATGTGGCCACCGTTCTGTTCAGCTTGGCCTCTCTTAACTCTGATGCACCGCTACACAATGCTGCAAAAACAGCCAGTAACCTGGCAACAGAAAGTCTGGACCGTTACTGCGTCTACCAGTACATACTGTATATGCGTTAGTGACGGCAGAGCGTCAATCCCAGTAGCTCAATGAAAGATCTGTGACCTCAGATAGCGCAGAGTGAGCAGCTCACCAAAGTGAAGGCAGAGCTGTATAAAGAAACAGACAAGGCAGCTAATGTGATCTATGACCTCTATCATAAAATCTTACAGGAGACACTGAGTTATCAAGTAACACACTCTAAATTAATGCAGAGTAATAGAGTATGCAAAAGTTTAATACCTAGGGTTAGGGGTTTGTTTGATGTCCTTCTGTCTATGCAGGGTCAGAAAGCCCTCGAAATTGATCTAAAATATCTTAATTTGTGTTCAGAAGATGAATGAAGGTCTTAGAGGTTCGGAACATTAAATGCAGAATTTTCATTTTGGGTGAACTATCCTAAGTAAAGTTTTTAGTGGTTCTAACCTAAGCGAGCACTACAGATGAACACACATCAGGGCTCTCTTAACTTTAATTGGTTCACATCAAGAAGTTTAGACTGTTTTAATAGAATCTGAACTCTCTAAAGGGAATTCGGGAAATCAGCCAATCTTCAGTACAGGTGCGGAGAAACCTCTTGTCACGAGTGATTTGGCTAGGAATGAATTAGCAACATTGTATCAAAAGTCTCCAGATACAAACACCTCGAGTTAATGGAGGGACGCAGAGAAACACTTTTCTTTAGCAATTACTGCCATATATGTGACCCTGGACCACAAAACCAGTCTTTAACCAGTCAGGTTTGTTTGTAGCAATAGTCAACAATCCATTGTTTGGGTCAAAATTGTCATTTTTTCTTTTATGCCACAAATCACTAGGATATTAAGTAAAGATCATGTAAATTTCCTACCGTACATAGAACTTAATTTTTAATTAGTAATATACATTGCTAATAACTTCATTTGGACAACTTGAAAGGCGGTTTTCCTCATATTTGAGATTTTCAAAAAGTTGCATCTCTGCCAAATACTGTCCTATCCTAACAAAACATACATCAATGGAAAGCTGATTTATTCGGATGTATAAACCTCATGATGTATGAATATCATTTATAAAAATAAATACCCTTATGACTGGTTTTGTGGTCTAGGGTCACATATATTAATTTACTATTTAATGACCCTCATGTCGCTCCAAACCTGTATTACTTGCACTCTTGCATCGGTGTTGTTTTTAACTAAAACTACTAAAAATAATATTGCTTAATTGAAATAAAGCCAAAATCCAATAAAATATAAATATTAGATAAAAACAAAATAGAAATGTTGCCTTGTCATCAAACTGAAATAAAGTAATAAAATTACTAAAAAAAGAAATAGAATAAAATTAAAGCTGAATACAAACATATAACAATAACATATACATATATAATACGTGACCCTGGACCACAAAACCAGTCATAAGGTTAAATTTGACAAAACTGAGATTTATATATAAAGCTCAATAAATAAGCTTTCTATTGATGTATGGTTTGTTAGGATAGGACAATATTTGACTGAGATACGTCTATTTGAAATCAGAAATCTGAGGATGCAAAAGAATCAAAAAGACTGAGAAAATCACCTTTAAAGTTGTCCAAATTAGGTTCTTAACAATGCATATTACAAATCAAAAATTACATTTTGATATGTTTACAGTAGGAATTTTACAAAAAATCTTCATGGAACATGAACTTTACTTAATTTCTTAATGATTTTTGGCATAAAAGAAAAATCAAAAATTTTGACCCATGCAATGTATTTTTGGCTATTGCTACAAATATACCCCAGCGACTTAAGACTGGTTTTGTGGTCCAGGGTCACATATAAATAATATAACATAATAATATAAATAAATTATAAATGCATATAAAAAGACTCAAATTAAAACTGAAATATAAACAAGCTAATTAAAAATATTAATTAATGCTATGATAGCATACAATATTAAATTACTAAAAAAGGTCATTTTTGTCAAATGTTTTTAAACAGTAAGATTTTGAATTTTTTTAAAAGAAGTCTCTTTTGCTCACCAAGCCTGCATTTATTTGATCCAAAGTACAGAAAACAGTAACATTTAAAAATATGTTAACTGTTTAAATTAACAGCTTTCTATTTAATTATATCTTAAAATATAATTTAATCGTGATTTCAAAGCTGAATTTCTAGCATCATTACTCCAGTCACATGATCCTTCAGATATCATTCTAATATTCTGATTTGCTGCATAAAACACATTATTATTATTATTGTTATTATTATTGTTAAAAACAGATAGAATAGTAGAATTGTTCAGGTTCAGAAGAACAGCATTTATCTGCAAAATAAAAAAATAAAAGCAAGCAGAAGAGACTTCTTTAAAAACCATGAAGAATCAAGGAATCAAAAATTTTGACTGGAAGTGCAAGTCACTTTTTATTAAAATCTTGCCTGCCGTGGTCACCTTTCACTTTCATTGTACAAGCAACCAGTGATACAGGTTTTCAAACACATGAGCATGAGTAAAAAAAAATATATATTTTTAGGTGAACTGCTCCTTTTAAGAAAGACAAAACCCACGATTCAGAAATAACAGATTCCACAGGTTTAAATTTGTCCATTTGACCCCAGCTAAATTTGTCTTCTCAGAGTACGGAAAGTAAATATCACAAGTATCTCACAGACTCCACCTGTGAACACAGTAAAAGTCAAGAGTGTGTGACACGATCCGCAATTACTCTCCTCCTGCCAGCAGGACCTTTTTGGTCTTTGACAGGCCTGACTTGATTTGGCAAAACAATTCAGGAGCCTATTAGTCTACCACACAAAGACGCCATGTCGATTTTGGCGACCTGTACCGGGACGCTGTAATTCTGTTACCTTAGAGCTCCTTGTTGGGGGTAAAGTAACTATTTGAGCAAGACGAGCTCCAAGAGTCAGCCAATTCTCACTGGACACTCATGCATCTCATCTTTCTCGAGCTGCCACGTCTTATTTGAATCGCTTATTGTTTTCGGAGGAATTGATGGTCTTGGTAAAAATGTTCCCAGCAGTCGGTTTCCAAGACCTTTCCCCTCTCTACCACAGGTGGTTGAGACCTCAGATCCAAAACACACTGACATCTTCTCTGTCTAAATAACCAGATGAGAATGAAATCAAGTAATCTGTCAGGACAGAAAGGAACTGCAACCCAAGTGCTAACACAACATCGGTCAAGTCTCGACATTTCTCTCACCGCAGGCATCCGAAGACAAACCCCGCTTTTAGAAGAGAAATAAAGATCACTGTTACAATTCACACATTCAGCAAAACATTGAGATGTTTTTCAGACTATAATTGAATGAGACAGGAAAACAATATTGGAATTTTCCCAAGGATAGTGGGAGATGGCCAAAAATTAAGATGGGTATGCCTTAGTATAGGCATATTTGATCAAAAATACAGTAAAATAACTAATATTGTAAAGAAATATTAAGCAACACGATTGTTCCCAACACTGAATAATATTTTCTATAATTTCTTTTCCAAAAAATAAAAAAATACAAAATTATACTGACTCCAAGCTCTTGAATGGTGTAGTGTATATTGTTACAAAAGCTTTTTATTTAAGATAAACGCTGATCTTTGGATCTTTATATTAATTAAAGAATCCTGAAAAAAATTTACTCAACTGTTTAAAATATTGATAATAATAATAATAATAATAATAATAATAATAATAATAATAATAATAATAATAATAATAATATTACAATATTGAAAACTTCCCAAGGATAGTTAGTAGGAGATGGCCAAAAATTAAGATAGGCATGCCTTAAGATAGGCATATTTTATCAAAAATACAGTGAAATAGCAGTAATATTGTAAAGAAATATTAAGCAAAACACGATTGCTCCCAACACTGATAATAAATCAGCATTTTAGAATGATTTCTGAAGGATCATGTGACACTGAATACTGGAGTAATGATGCTAAAAAAAATTCAGCTTTGCATCACAGGAATAAATTATATTTTAAAGAATATTAAAATAGAAAACCACTATTTTAAATTGCATTAACATTTCACATCATTACAGTTTTTTTCTGTATTTTTAATCAAATAAACGCAGCCTTGATGAGCAGAAAAGTGTCCTTTAAAAAGCATTAAAAATCTTACTTACAAATATTATAATATTTTCTATAATTTCTTTTCCAAAAAATAAAAAATAAAAAAGATTATACTGACTCCAAGCTTTTGAATGGTGTAGTGTATATTGTTACAAAAGCTTTTTATTTCAGATAATTGCTGATCTTTGGATCTTTCTATTCATCAACTATTTGAAATATTGATAATAATAATAATAATAATAATAATAATAATAATAATATATAACAGTATTGGAATTTTCCCAAGGATAGTGAGAGACGGCCAAAAATTAGGATTGGCATGCTTTAGGATAGGAATATTTGATCAAAAATACAGTAAAATAACAGTAATATTGTGGAATATTACTATTTAAACTGGTAAGTTTCTATTTGAACATATTTTAAAATGTAATTTATTCCTGTGATGCAAAGCTGAATGTTCAGCATCATTACTGAAGTCTTCAGTGTCACATGATCCTTCAGAAATAATCTAATATGCTGATTTGATGCTCAAGAAACATTTCTAAACATTATCAGTTTTGAAAATACTTGTTGCTGTTTAATATTTAACAAAATCTGTGATACACTAGCATTCAAAATTAAGTAAGTAGCCAAGTCCAATATTTTATTTTTTATTTTTAGAAATGAATACCTTTATTTAGCAAGGGCACATTAAATCATAGCTGGAGCCAGATTACATAAATCGGCGAGGAAGTGGCTGCCGAAATCACATTAAGCGGGGTGGATTTGGAAGTGCGCAATTGCTGACGCTCAAGAAAGCATGCAATCGCTTTCATATGCGTGCTGGCTTTTTACTTTCACTTTTGCTTTATAATTCAATGGCCTGTGAATGACCCTCTTTGGCACTGGCCCTGCATTAAACTGATAAAAAAGTGATTAAAAAAATTTATAGATAACTTTATATTCATCAAAGAATACTAAAACCAGTAATAACTGAGGAGCAAAACAGCATATTAGAATGATTTCTGAAGGATCATGTGACACTAAAGACGTGATGATGATGAAAATTCAGCTTTGCATCACAGAAATAAATTACATTTTAAAATATTATTAAGATTGAAAACAGTTATTGTAAGTAGTAATAATATTTCACAATATATCCGGCTGAAGCTCAAGAGACTTTGTAGAGAAACTGTAATTATTCCAAACTTTTGGCTGGCAGTGTAAGACCTACAGAGGATTCTGCTATTACATAAACTATTATGTAATATAAATTTCAGCAGTCTCATAGGTGTACTGTACTTTAATACATCTATTCTAACGTTATCTAGATAATCATCAATTATTTCATGTTTTATATAACGTACATGCTATCGTATCCCCCTACAGAACATCCCCATACATCAAGACAAAAACTCTCTAACATTCTGCTTCGCTGCTAACGTATGGCCATTCATTCAGCAAACGCTGGATGGCATCCAGGGCGCCGGGGACACGGGGAGACAGCTTCGTCATTCAGGCAAATACAATGGTTCTCTTTCTAATGGCGTCCTGAAGTGTTACGCAGACTTGGACTTCTCAGTCTATAGCCATCAGAAGATGACTCATAGAGCAAAAGAGAGAGAATCAGTGAAGCTGATGATGAGAGATGCACCATGACCACAAATGCCACTTGTATCATTGTCATTAGATAATGGCTGTGTCCCAAAACCTAATGAGACGACTACTACAGCATTTCACAGTTGACAAATTAAACTAAAATTAAATGCACTAAAATGCCCCTTTAAGATGTTTTTAAACAAGTATCTTCAGCTCACTAAGCCTGCATTTATTTGATCCAAAGTACAGCAAAACAGGACAATTTTAAAATATTTTTACTATTTAAAGTAACGGTTTTCTATTTGAATATATTTTAAAATGTAATTTATTCTTGTGATTTCAAAGCTGAATTTTTAGCTTCATTACTCCAGTCACATGATCCTTTAGAAATCATTCTAATATTCTGATTTGCTACTTAAAAAAACATTATTATGATATTGAAAACAGCTGAGTAGAATTTTTTCAGGTTTCTTTGATGAGTACAAAAAGTACAGAAGAACAGCATTTATCTGAAATAGAAATCTTTTGTAACATCATAAAATGTCTTTATTATCACTTTATCAATTTAAAGCATCCTTGCTATATAAAAGTGTTAATTTCTTTCAAAGAGAGAAAAAAGAAAAATTTACTGACCCCAAACTTTTAACGAGGTGTTTATTGTTACAAAAGTTTTCTATTTAAAACAAATGCTGTTCTTTTTAACGTTATATTTATCAAAAAATCCTGAAAAACATTAAGCAGCACAACTGTTTCCAACACTGATAATAAACCAGCATTTTAGAATGATTTCTGAAGGATCATGTGACACTGAATACTAGTAATAATGCTGAAAATTCAGCTTTGCATAATAAATTATATTTTAAAATACATTAAAATAGAAAATAACATGCATTAACATTTCACAATATTTTTTTTTCTGTATTTTAAATCAAATAAACACAGCCTTGATGAGCTAAAAAATGTCCTTATACAAAAAGCATTAAAAGTCTTACTTAAAAATACTATAATACTTAGACTCCAAGCTTTTGAATGGTACAGTGTATAATGTTACAAAAGCTTTTTATTATCCTGAAAAAATATGTTTTAAACTGTTTTAAATATTAATAATAATAAATGTTTCTTGAACAAAAAAATCGACATATTAGAATGATTTATATTATTATTTTTAATATATCATTTTTAAACATTTTTTCTCTAAAAACTATATTTTTTTTACAATATTTTAACTTTTTTTTTAAGACAAAACCTTGAATTTCCCTTAAAGTTATTTTTGTAAGAGCATGTGTGACCTCTAATGGTTGCTTAGAAATGTGTGACCTTGTCTGCTTTTTTTAATGCATTGCTTTCAGTGCAATAAGGCTCAAAGTAGGCTTTCATATATTCTATAAATAGCATTTTCTCCTTCAGTATCCATTTATAACTGCATTTGATGCTTTCAGACACAAGTGTGCGAAGGTTGATGCACAATGTCAGTGTGCAGCAGTATATGGGTGTTGATTTAAGACACACCCCCTTAGCTTAAAGGAAAAAAACCCCAAAGAACTGGATCATCTTACAAACCTGTGATCCTGCACGTATACAGTATGCACCTCCACTGTCTACAGCAATGTCACGAGACACTTGCGCAATGACAGATTTGATTAACAGAAAAGCTTAATGGTTTTACTATTAACCAATGTAAACAGTATTTAACAGGTCATTAAAGCAAATAGATAGTTATTCATAAGCTGTATAATCACAAAGTTGCCACTAAGTAGTATTTGGATACTTAAAAAGAACACTTAATTGATACTTATAAAAGGTACATCACTGCATTAGAAAACAAAAGATCAAGTGGCATCTGATTAAAACAATAATGCTAAAGGTTTTCTCAGAACAAAGTTAACTTTAATAAGCCATTTTGTCTCCATTTGTAACAGTATATCTAGTTTTAGTTTTAAAAAACTAATCAAATCACCTTGTGTTTGTGCTACATTTATAAATAAATGCTACTTGATTTGATACTTTTTCTTATGTAATGCAATGACCTTCAGATTTTTAAGATACAGACCGAAATTGTATACCAATATTCATATCTGTACTTTATCGCTAATTGATATCATGATGATAATGCCATGAGTACTTATTGGCACCACAGCACTCATTACATCACTGGACCTTCAACACCTTGGTATTATTTGCATATGCATTTTTTTCGACTACTGACTACAGCATTTTAAAATTAATGCTACTACTCATACTACAGAGTCAAAAAGCAAAATTAAAACGATTTATGCAATTATATGCATAGTCTGAATCAGTATCGTTCCTATATGTGACCCTGGATCACAAAACCAGTCTTATGGAGCACAGGGTATATTTGTAGCAATAGCCAAAAATACATTGCATTTTTCTTTTATGCCAAAAATCATTAGGATATTAAGTAAAGATCGTGTTCCATGAAGACATTTTGCACATTTCCTACCGTAAATATATCAAAACTTAATTTTTGATTAGTAATATGCACAGCTAAGAACTTCATTTGGAAATATTTAGATTTTTTGCACCCTCAGATTCCAGAGTTTCAAATATTTGTATCTCGGCCAAATATTATCCTATCCTAACAAACCATACATCAATGGAAAGCTTATTTATTCAACGTATAAATGTCAAAAAATTGACCTTTATGACTGGTTTTGTGGTCTAGGGTCACACACACACACACACACACACACACACACACACACACACACACATATATATATATATATATATGAAATACCGCATTCTAAACTATTTTTTAATGATATAAAGACTAATTTCCCGTCAGGGAGGGAGACAATATGCTTGGCAAAGTCAATGAATGAATGAATGAATGAATGAATGAGTCAGTTGAGACACACAGGAGGTGTCCTCCACTGTGCAGTGACGTCACGGGGAGAGGGGTGAGGGAAGGGGGCTGCACGTCATCTGAAGGGATCTGAATGTGGTGCAGAGAGTAAATCAAGACGTCTTACCTCCACCATTTTTGTAGCACAGGTAAGGGAAGCGCCAGACGTTGCCGAGCCCCACTGCGAAGCCCACGCAGGACATGATGAAGTCCATCTGTCTGGTCCAGGTTTCTCGCTCAGGGAAGCCCTGCTTCTCCGCCACCGTTATAGCTCCGGTGGCCGCTGATATGGGCCCGCCGTTGAGGGTCCCATTGACGCCTTGATGCGCGTTTCCATTGGGAATGAGATGGCCCTTCTTCTCCTCCACCAGGACCGTGTTCAGTGCGCAGCAGTCTGCGTCCAGAGAGGATTTCTCCATCTCTCGTGTAAACAATACAAACGAACCTCCTCACAAGACTCGAGAAGGGCTTAAAATCAGCAGTCAAAAATAAATATTTGACCTCTTATTATTTTGGATGAAGTCAAAGTCTTTTATTTCACACTAAGATGTCCCTTTTGTTCCTCTTCAGGTGCACAGGATCTGGTCCTTTATCCGTTTAATTAACAAAACCAGCAGTTTTATTCTTTTACGAATGTATTTTCCGTTCCCCCTCAATGTCAAACGGTTACAAGGGATGGCAGTTTGATTCTCTCGGCGAAATTGGCAACGGTAATATTGGTTCGTTTTTTATCAAAAAGCGCGTTTGGAAAAGAAATAACGGATCGTAAAAGAAAAAAGACACCGATTTGAAACAGCACCTTCAAAAACAATCGACGAAACACTTAAAGGTGAGTCTGAAGAATCGCATGGGCACGTGAATCTCTCAGAGAGAAGGCGACTGAGGAGACTGCAAAAGCAAAGCGCGCTGATCAGATGAATGTAATGGAATTACATTCACGAATTAGATCGCCTAAAATCTCTTCAGACCATCATTCTCGTCGGTATTTCACACTCAGAATGTTTAAATGAGACGCTAGTCGTTGTCTACGGGAGATGCGGCTGCTGCTGCTGTCGCTCTGTGCGCACGGACTGTCTGATGCGTCCGCGCGAAGCCGCTTGGTGTTTTAACGGGCTCGGTAACGTCATTTGGAGCTCAGCCCTCCCCCTCTGTCCCGCTTAAGGAAAACAGGGAATGGAACGCTCACGTACGCTCCACACTACACACTGTATACTACATACTACACAGCAAGTGCGGTTCCAGCTCACTGATTTTCATCACAATTTGAATGTATTATGCAATTCATGCATATAAACACTTACGCTTCTAACATATAATTCGTACTTTTATTTATAACATCTATTTGTTTTACATTATATATAATTAAATATATTATAATTGTGTGTGACCCAGGACCACAAAACCAGTCATAAGGCTCAATTTTTTGAAATTGAGATTTATACATCATATGGAAGCTGAATAAATACGCTTTACATTGATGTATGGTTTGTTATAATGAACATTTGGCCAAGATGCAACTATTTGAATGTCTGCATTCTGAGGGTGCAAACTAAATATTGAGAAAATTGCCTCTAACGTTGTCCAAAGGAAGTTCTTAGCAATGCATATTACTAATTTAAAAATAAGTTTCCATATATTTATGGTAGGAAATTTGCAAAATATCTTAATGATTTTTGGCATAAAAGAAAAATCGATAATTTTCACCAAAAGAATGTAATGTATTGTTGACACACACACACACACACACACACACACACACACACACACACACACACACACACACACACACACACACACACACACACACACACACACACACACACACAATATATATATAAAGGTAACACTTTAAATTATGTTTATCTGAAAGTGTAACAATGGTAAACAGGTTTTCTTGTTTAGGGTTGGGTTAGGGAATAGAACATATTGTTTGATTAGTATAAAAACAACAGAAGTCTACGGAAAGTCCACACAAATCACAGAAACCTAATGTGTGTTTGTGTGTGTCTTTGTGTTTATGTATGTTATAAAAATAGATTTAACAAATTTGTTTATCTACCTTTTTTCCCATAAGAGTGGGCATGGCCATTTGTAAATTTAATGGGTCTTGCTTCCGGTGTCATTTGCTTCCAGCTATTTTTAGCTGTTCAAAACAGCTTGTTTTTCTTTTAATCAAGGAATCCTGAAAAAAAGTATCACAGGTTCCAACAACAACAACAAAAAACTAAGCAGCACAATGGTTTTCAGCACTGATAATAAATCAGCATATTAAAATGATTTCTGAAGGATAATGTGACACTGAAGACTGGAGTAATGATGCTGAAAACTCAGCTTTTATCACAGGAATAAATTAAAACAAAAGATTTTTAATGCATACTTAAATAGAAATGTGTTATTTTACATTGTAATAATATTTCGCAATATTATTTTTTCTGTGTTTTTGTTAAAAAAACATTAAAAATCTTACTGATCCCAAACTTCTGAATAGTAGTGTTTGTACTGTATATATATAAAAAATATATATATTATTTATTTTCAAAAACCTAAATTAGTGATTTTAAAGGATGGGACTAAAGACGGTAAAAACAAAACAAAAAAAAACTACAGGGTTAATTAATAAATACAAACTTCTTTTTACCATTACTTTTATCCATACACATGTAATTTACTTTAATTTGAAAAAAAAAAAAATAGATATATAATATAATTTTATTTTTTAATAAAAAATACATTTTTAATTGAACTGAATTTTTGGATTGTCAATTGTAAGACTAGAAAGACAGCTACTAGCAGTATAAGTGTGAATGAACGTCCAGCACATGCATGAATGCTGTCAGTAGGTGTGCTATGGTGTGTAGTAAATATACACACAGGTTATGTGGTAGGGTGAGGACTATTAGTCATCAAGCACGTGCATTGCCTTTTTGCAATACAAAATACATAAACCTCCCCTCTGACCACAGGAGATGCTGTTGTCCCAGTCTGGAAAATTACAAACTTACACGAGGTGCTGCTGAAGCATTTCCATTGATCTGGGATGCTCTGCCAAGCGGTGAACTAGGAATAAAAACAAACATTTATACACAGAATTAAAATTACATTTCATACACACAAACTCAGCAATGGGTAATTTAATTTTTAAAACACTGTATGAACTAGATCCATATTATTTTATGATGAAATAACAGTAGTAATCACAATTACTATGCTATTTTAAAACTGTCTACCATGGAAATGTTTGTAAAGCCTAATTCTGCCAAAGTCAATAGCAGGTATTGAGAACAGTGCTAGTTTGTCCTTGTGGGACCACAAAATCATACCGAGGTCAGATTTGTCCGATAATAACCCTAACATTTTCACAAGCACTTTCTTGGACAGACTGTAAGATTCTCAAAACCTAAATTCTGAGAAAACCACACATGTATACATGAAATGCACTCATAGCTTCAGTGAGTCATACTATAAAAATCTCTGGATCATATTGACTCTAAGACTGTTGCAAATTACAGCGTTCTGCGAACTGTATATGCCTGTTCGAGGAACTCTGTGCTGATTCAAGGAAACCCCACATCTTATCTCTACGATGAGTGAACTGCAGTCACAGGGGAGCACAAGTCACTATCTGATTTTTTTTTCCCTCATAACTGAGCCAACTGTTTGGCTCCAGGGCATATGGGCGATAGGGGAACATGCAACTTTCTGTTCACGATGTAAAGCAAACATGTTTTATGTTTATATCTCTTCCGTGTCTGTATGTTAAAGATTTAACCATGCATGAAACAACCGTGCATGTTTTGGACAATTCAAAGAAATTACTAGGCAACCCAGAATATATAGATTTGCATATGCGTTACACAATACAGCAGCCTGCATCAACATGTCGAAATGGAATTCATATTTCATCATCACAGTAAACAACTAAAATGCTAACAGAATGTTGTAACTTTAAGTCTGGGAATTAAAGAAATGCAGAAGTGAAATAAAGAAGCCTTGCTCATCAGTATATCTTACAGTTTTCATGTTGACTCACGGGTCGGGTGAAACACAAGCCACATATACGTTAAAATTAGACAGCTCTGCTCTCTGTAAACTTTAAAATAGCTTCTTCCTTCCAAGTTATTATATATGTCATTGTATGTTCAAATATGTTTTACCATACTAGGCTGGTCATTCATTTGGCCACAATTGCTGCGTGTACAGTATATAAAGCTTCCACTTTACAGTAAGCACTTTTCTGAAGAAAAGTCCCTTTAGGGGTGCAACAGCTGGGACAGTGCTATTAAAGAGACAGATTTGTACTTTATTTATACATAAATGGTACACAGTAGGTATTAATATGCACTTCAAAAAGATTTAAAAAAAAAAAAAACTACTAAGTTTCCTTAATGGCACATAACAAATTGTGCCATTAAGGGAACCGCCCCAGTAGTAAGCTATTGTATCCTAAAGGTAAAATTTTGGCACAGTTTATCTGCCAACTTGCTGTCAGTATTTAACGTAATCTTTAAATGACTTAACAACTGTGATTATGAACAAACACATCAAGAAATAACTGTCAATCACACTTTTCTACAAATCCCTTATCACAAATGTATGTTTATTAAACATTTGGCTTTATCTGATTACGATTTCAGCTACAAATAAGTTTGTAGTACTCTTAACACATTTCAACATGGTTAAATGTATTCTGTAACAGACGTATTCAGCATTTAACTGTTATATTGAAATAATTGTGACCAATAATGATAATAATCAGTAAGATATTTAATGGTTTTTAAAGATGTCTCCTTTTGCTCATCAAGGCAAAAACAGACAAAAAACAGTAATATTGTGAAATATTATTACAATTTTAAAAGAAAGGTTTTCTATTTTATTATACTTTAAATATAATTTATTTCTACCATGCAAAACTGAATTTTCATAATACGAGTAATGGGCAAAACCTAGGATAGTGGCAAATTTTAAAAATGTAGAATTACAAATAATTTGTCTTTTAATGTGTCAAAAAATAGATTTTTGTTGTAAATATGTTACACTGAATGACATTTTAGTGGGTGTCTTTTGTAAATTAGCGAAAATGTAATATGTATTTTTTTGCTCAGAAATACAAAAACAAAAATGCAATTAAATTAAAACAGAAAACTTTTTAATATTTTTTGGAAAAACTATTTAAAGCAGTAGCACGAATTGTTTTTATGCTTTTTTTAAACCCTTTTTGTCTTTGGCATACATATACATACATACATGAATCTGAGGGTGCAAAAAAATCGACATATTGAGAAAATCGCTTTTAAAGTTGTCCAAATGAAAAAAATGTATGAAAAAACGAATAAAAAAAATTAAGTGTTTATATATTTATGGTATTGCATTTACAAAATATCTTGATGGAACACGATCTTTACTTAATATCCTAATGATTTTTGGCATTAAAAATATATAAACTTGACCATACACTCTCAGAAAAAAAAGGTTCAAAAGCTGTCACTGTGGCAGTACCTTTTCAAAAGGTGCACTTTTTAGATACTAATATGGATTTTTTAGGTACAAATGTGTACCCTTCTGAAGAGGTGACAGCTTTTGTACCTTTTTTTCTGAGAGTCTACAATGTATTTTTGACTACTGCTACAAATGTACCAGTGCTACTTAAGACTGATTTTGTGGTCCAGGGTCACATATATATTTTTTAAAACCTTCAGGATTTTTTGATGAATACACAGCTAAAAATAACAGGATTTATTCCAAAAGAAATCTTTTCCAACCATGTAAGTATTTACTGTCACTTTTCATCAATGTAACACATCCTTGATGAATAAAAATATTAATTTCCTTCAAAAAAAATTTATTTTCATATTTAAGTAAAAAAGTCCATGCTTGCTCATTGAATTAATTTCAGAATTACAAAGAAACAAGTAAAACATTGAAATAAAGTTTGAAGAAGAAAAACTGAAATGGTATTTACTTGTAAAATGTATTGCAATGAAGTTTTATTTGCAGCTTCAAAAAGTCATTTTTTAAAGTGTAGATGTAAATCATGGATCAATGACAGTGGTTCACTTTTGGATTTATACCAGCTGCAAGTAAATGATCTGTTTACCAGGCCACCTTCTCAAGCAGATTCAACTTTCAATCCTGCAATATAGATTAGACAGAACTGAGCTAAGCATTCTACTGCGTGGCAAAACATATGGCCTGCACATTGAAAAAAAACTTTCGAAAAAAAAAAAAAAAAAGATTGCACGGAAGTCTTTGTTAAAGCTGAACAGTGTTGGGGCCTCCATGCACGGGTGAAGACTACAACGACTGCACTTTCACGTTTCTATCGATCTAAGTTTAGTTCAGAATAGACCCCGTGACTTCAAGAGCAGCTGCCTTGCAAAGGTTATGGCCCTTTTTTATAGCGCCTTAGAAATAGCAGCTGCGTGGAGTCATAACCCGAGCATAACTATCACCCTTCAACCAGCTCAGACTTTGACACATTTGCTGATTAAACAGTGTAGAGTATGATGACACGGCTGGAATAATGATCAAACAATTCAGCCGTGACAGATGTTTTACCGTTGCACTACCATTTAAAAGTTTGGGGTCAGCAAGATATCTTTTTCTGAAAGAAGTTAATATTTTTATTCAGCGGGAACACAATAATATGATCAAAAGTGACAAGGAAGATTTCTATTTTAAATAATTGCTGGACTTTGTACTTTGTATTCATCTAAAAATCCTGCAAATCAGTATATTAGAATGCTACGGATGGATCATGTGATATTTAAGAATGGTGTAATGATGCTGAAAATTCAACTTTGAATCACAGAAATAAATTCTATTTTAAAACATATTCAAATAGAAAAAAGTTATTTTAAATAGTAATAATTTTTCACAATTTTTACAATATTTTTAATAAAATAAATGCAGCCTCGGCGAGCATACAGTTGAGGTCAAAAGGTTACATCACCCTATTCACAATGCGTTAAGAGCCGGGAGGTTAAAACTTTTTGAATGTGAAGATCAGGGTAAATCTAACTTATTTTATCTTCTGGGATACATGTAACTGTCTTCTGTAGCCTCTGAAGGGCAGCACTAAATGAAAAAAATATGATATTTAGGCAAAATAAGTTCAAAAGTTTTCACCCCTGGCTCTTAATGCATAGTTTTTCATTCTGGAGCATCAGTGAGTGTTTGAACCTTCTGTAATAGTTGCATATGAGTCCCTTAGTTGTCCTCAGTGTGAAAAGATGGATCTCAAAATCATACAGTCATTGTTGGAAAGGGTTTAAATCCACAAAAATGCAAAAAAAAAAAGATTTTTCTGAAGAACAGTGGGCAGTTTAACTGTTCAGGACAAACAAGGGACTCATGAACAACTATCACTAAATTAAAAAAACAGCTGTGGATCATTTAGGTAACAACACAGTATTAAGACTCAAGTGTATATAAACTTTTGAACAGGGTCATTTTTATAAGTTCAACTATTATTTTCTCTTTTGGACTATATGTAAACATGAGATATCTTATTCAGGTCAATACTAAATACTTAATGCATAATTTTGCTTCAGAAGGAAAAACTATGCTTTCAGAGCCGGGGGGTGAAAACTTTTTGAATTTGAAGATCAGGGTAAATTCAACTCAATTTGTCTTCTGGGAAACAAGTATATTCTGTCATTTCTAAAGGGCAGTACTGAATGATGAAAAAAAAAAAAAAAAAAAAAGATATTTAGGCAAAATAAGAAAAATGTACACATCTTCATTCTGTTCAAAAGTTTTCACCCCCTAGCTCTTAATGCATCATGCTTCCTTCTGAAGCATCTGTAATAGTTGCATATGAGTCCCTCAGTTGTCCTCAGTGTGAAAAGATGGATCTCAAAATCATACAGTCATTGTTGGAAAGTGTTCAAATACAAAGAAATGCTGAAAAACCAAAGAATCTGTAGGACCTGAAATTTTTCTCTGAAGAACAGAGGGCAGTTAAACTGTTCAGGACTAACAAGGGACTCGTGAACAACTATCACTAAACAAAACAACAACAAAAAAACAGCTGTGGATCATTCAGGTAACAACACAGTATTATTTGAACTGGGTCATTTTTATCAATTCGACCACTATTTTCTCTTGTGGACTACATGTAAACATCATTTATGTGAAATATCTCATTCAGGACAGTACTAAATTAAAAATAACATGCATTTTGTATGATTCCTCTTGTTTTGGTCAAATAATTCACATTTTGTAGTAGAAAAAAAAAAAAAAACATTACAATACCCACCTCAAACTTAAATTGTAGCATATATGGAGCGATGACCATATCGAGGGACTTCTCTGTGTGACTAACTCTCAGGACACGTCTGGTAAATCACATGTCACAACATGCCAGACCTGCCAGACAAGCAAAAATAGTGTCAGTATAGAATGGTTTGCTGACAATTCACATGTTCAGCCAATGCGGTCAAAGTTAATCAGGTTATCAAAACACATTTAACAGACATTTTTACTCCCAGTCAAGACTCATTTGCTTAGAGGGGTCACATCATTTTGCAATTGCAGCTCATGGCACAGTTTATTGGCTGTGGTTCACGGTGTTACTTTATAAAAGTAAACAGGTGGGGGCACAACTGGCTCCTATTTAGGTCACAAGTTTACTATGCCACAGATAAGAACTGGCACAAAAATCAATACGACCATTCACAGCCGTAACGTCACGCCCTCAACAGCACACAGAGGGTCTTTATCCTACAGTGTAAGATGTTGTTTACTAGCAGACTTTCACAGGAACAACTTTTCACTTCTCCTATAAGTTTCGATCTGACCTCTCCAAACATTTCTGTAATTAAATTTCCAGTAAACAGTATCTCCTACCTCGAACCGGACTCATAATATTAGTTTCACTCATGGCACTGAGCATTTTCTGTATCAATGATCTTGCGACAAAAACAACACTACAGACTAATCTAAAGTGTATTGATTTTCTTTTCAGACAGGTTTCCTGAACACTCCCTCCTGTCTGCCATTGGTCAGCAAACAGATAGTCCCTAAAATATCGAAAATAAACTTTTGTCTGACATATCCATTGATGTGCTACATGGTAGCAATATTAGAGCCTTGTTTGGTCATACAGCATTATTGCAGGGTGATTGATAACCGTCTAGGCCAGGAGTTCTCAACTCTGGCCCTCGAGGTCCATTTTCCTGCAGAGTTTAGCTCCAACCCTAATCAAACACACCTGAACAAGCTAATCAAGCTCTTCATCATTACTAGAAAGTTACAGGCAGGTGAGTTTGATCAAGGTTGGAGGTAAACTCTGCAGGAAAGTGGACCTCGAGGGCCAGAGTTGAGAACCTCTGGTCTAGGCTGTATAAGTGTGTTTACAGATAAAGAGAGGGCAAATGCAATGACAGTTGGTTTGGCAGAGGAGAGAAACCACCAGCAAATGCAAAACGGATCTGGATAACATGGGATCCTGTAAAAGAGGAGTTATTCTGTATTTCTAATTGCATTAGTTTTTCCAGTTCTAAGAGAGTAGAAGAGTTTATCAAAACTTACTTCAAACACTGAAAAAAAAAAAAAAAAATCATGAAGAGGGACCAAAGTAAAATTTGGAGACCAGAATATAATAGAGACCTGGGGTTGAACTATTTTGATACAGAACATCCAGCCACAGTTCAGTTTCACATTGATGATAATTAAAAATGTTTTTTTGAGTAGCAAATCAGCATATTAGAATGATTTCTGAAGATCATGTGACACTGAAAAGTGAAGTAATGATGCTAAGAATTCTGCTTTGCATCACAGGAATGAATTTCATTTTAATATACATTAAAACAAAAAAACGGTTATTTTAATTTTAATTTTTTTATTATTTTAAATTATTAATTTTTGTATTATTTTAAATTAAAATTGCAAAAATGAAAGAGTGTGTGATGTGAGTCTGTTATTAAAGACTACATAAATTGTATTTAAGATTTTAATTCAAAATATATTTAGTAAAGATTATTAAACCCAATAAACCAAGTGATAATAATATATAAATAATATATATAATACAAACCTACAAAACACAAATGATTAAACCAAAATGGATAAAAACAAACAATGTACTTAAAAGTTATTATATACTTAAAAGTTTACTTTAAGTTACTTTAAAAATGTTATGGTTATAAAATATTTTTAATCAATTATAAATAAATTGTACAACATAATGTTTACAAAGCACTTTAAATAAAACAGATGCAAGATGCTAAACAACTATTATAAAATTAACAAAAACTAAAGAGTAAATAAAAATTATAGTATATTATAGAAAATATTATAGAAAAATTATTGAGTATAAAATTATTGAATACACACATTTTTATTTAAAACAAAATAATGTACATAAAAATGTAATCTATGAATATAATATACTATAAAATGATACTTGTGTTTTAGTACAATTTATTTTTATTAAAACAATAAATAATGTACAAAAATAATAAATCTATGAATATAAAATGAATGAATATATATATATATATATATATATATATATATATATATATATATATATATATATATATATATATATATATATACACATACACACACACAATAAAAATGTTGTTAAAACAAAATAATGTACAATAAAACAATACAAAACCAGTGACGAAATCATTTCGTTGACGCCACTTTTTTTCATGACGATAACGAGACGATGACGAGATAAAAATGGCTCGTTGATGACTAAAACATGACGAGACGTGTGTGAGTTTTCATTGACGAGACGAGAATAGACGAAAGTGTTAGTGGGTGGTCCGTCAGACGTTTAAAATGCATGACATTTCTGCTTATTGTGCATGCCAATTAAAACCTAAAAAGTATCTGCCGCTATGGCAAGCCGTTTTAGCATTAAATACTCTTTGCCATACTAGTAGGCTATGGCAAGCCGTTTTAGCATTCTATATTTGTTTGGTTACGGCCCACCACCTGGCGTGCAGCGCACAACGTGCTCAACAGACAGACGATTAACCATGATGGCGGCAGTTTGCACATTATTTCAAATATATGTCTTTCATGTCTAAAACCATTCCTTCATTATTGTAATTATTGGTGAAAATAGTCGATCCGGAAGCTCACATTGAGTTGAACTATAGATCTGCTATTTTCACAACTTATAAGTGAACACTACCCAACAGCAAAATACTTACTGACCTACATTAATTTGTTAAAAGACTACTTTTCCCCCTTTTTTTAACTAAAACTAGACTAAAACCTTTATGACTTTTCGTAGACTAAAATTGGACTAAAACTATCACATATAGAAGTGACTAAAATTTGACTAAAACTATTAAGCATTTTAGTCCAAAAGACTAAGACTAAATCTAAGATGGTTGTCAAAAACAACACTGTACAAAACAATAAAAATAATAAATCTATAAATATAAAATGAATGAATGAATGAATATATATACACACATACACCATATGAAAATGTTATGTATGTTTAGTACATTTTATAAAATGTTTACAAAAACAAATGATAAATAAATCTTACTTGTATTAAACACACACACACACACACACACACACACACTATAAAAATGTTATTTAAGTATATTTAGTACACTTTACAAAATGTTTTTAATAAATTATAAATACATAAACTGCAGAACAATGTTTACAAAACACTACATAAAACAGGCAATGTTTTTTGCAGGTGAATTTGAGAACATTAAACAAGTTCATGAGAACATTTTATTACATTCATGCACAGCTGCCAGTTTTAGCATCACTGTGTTAATATTCAAAAACATATTTGTACAGTGACTGGTGGGGATCACGAACATCTTTTTCAGTATCTCGCAAGACTAAATGCCATTCAGAGCTGCCACTTCCTGTGGACTCTGGACATAACATCCAGTTCTAAGGTGAAGTCGCTTCAACGTGGTGAGATCCACAAGAATGATGACACAACAAGCATCACCAACTAAAGATTTAAACGTGTGTGACATTAAAGCGGGACATGTAATTGGAAACAGGGCTTTCTAGTTGCCCAGGGGAGCAACAATGTGTACTATGACGGTACGCAGCTGTGCGCCAATCAAAACAGATCAATTGCATGGAGAAATCTTAAAGTAGTGGCAACAGAACAGTCTGTTTGGTTTTAATGATCATAAGAGGGGTAGATAAACTATGACTGTATTTGGTGAAAAAACATGGACTGATATTATAAGAGGATTTCAAACAAATGTTTTGTGGTAGCAGTACGCATCAGTCACAATAATTCAGTGTGATCAAAAATATAGAAAAATGTATGATTTAACTGATCATTAACCACTACATTTATAGAATGTTTACATTCAAAATATATAATCATACCTTGGGGTTGTAATAGGATGTGTATGGTTCGATGTGTTGAGTTATATCAAAGTCCCTTTTAAGGTATTCTATAGTCTTTGGCTATATTCATGTGGGAGTTGTTTCAAGTCATGGTCCTATCCTGCTCATATTTTGCTCCCCTCATCTTCACTTTCTGAAAACAAACAAACAAATTAAATAAATGTAAATAATAATGTTTACAAAATAGTTTACATTAAACAGATATATGCAAATGCAAAATATTTAAATTAACAAAAATAAATAATAATAAATAAATATTAATTAGAAATAAATGATGTTAATAAATAAATAATATTTTTATTAAAAAAACCTATAAAAATATATATATTATACATAAATATAGATACTTTATATAAAACATGCAAATGCAACATGTAATAATTATCTAAAATAAATAATAGTAATAATAAATAAATTATAAAAGTCTTATTTTTAATAGTCATATATATATATATATATTTATTTATACACACATATACATATATATATATATATATATATATATATATATATATATATATATATATATATATGTTTATACTAGTATATAGTTTGTTAATTTTTCAAATGTTTGCACAACATAATACTGTTTATGAAACACTACATAAAATAAAATATATGCAAATGCAATGTGTAATACAAATTAACTAAAAATAAATAGTAAATAATAATACATAAATAAATCTTTTTTAAAACAACAAAAATAATGTACAAAAACAGTAAATATAAATGTTATGTATTTTTGTACATTTTAAAAAATGTTTATTAAATGCTGTAATAGATAAATTATGAATAAAATGTTTATGAACGACTACATAAAACTGATATATGCAAATGCAATAAAAACTAACAAAAATAAAGTAAATATAAAAATAAATGAATACATTTTAATTATAAATATATCTATTAAAAACAATAAAAAATAATGTACAAAAAAAATCTATGAATATACAATTAATTCATACTATAAAAATGTTATGTATTTTTTGTACATTTTATAAAATGTTTATAATAAATTATAAATGAATAGCACAACATAATGTTTACAAAAACACTTTAAAACTGATATATGCAAATGCATGTAATAAAAATGAACAAAAAAGTAAATTATAACAAATATTAATTTTAAATAAATCTATACACCCATTTTTAAATACATATAAATGTTTTTTTTTTTTCAAATTCTAAAATGTTTATAAAATGTTTGTAATAAATTCAAATTAAATTGCACATAATGTTTACAAAACACTTTACAGAAAACATGCAAATATTGTTCAAGTATTTAAATAGTATTACAAAACACTACAGACACTATTTTTTTCTCTAATAGCTGTTAGGCTCTTTATTTTGAAATTAAAGTTAATCAAGGCTTCCCTCTAGTGGCCATTCTTTATTACAACACATGTGGTAGTGGAGAAAGAGAAATACAAATGACTTTGCTGCAATGTAAACCAACAAGAGCAGCATTTTGCAATTGTTTATAGCTTTTCAGTTTTACAGTTCATCACTGTAATTATTTGTCAACTCGCAACAGAATTTGATCAACATTGTCCAATAATGCATAGAATATTGATGATTTGTTGTTTTAAGGCCTGATGTCTCGTCTCAGTATGTACGACTAATGCCAAGTCACAATCTTGTTAGACAGCAATATAGCATAATGCCAAACCACACAGCAGGTGAAACAGTCATCGTCATGTAGGGTTTATGAATGTGTGTGTGTACAGTGTTCACAAGCCAGATAGATGGAATGCTAATACTTGAGTGGAAAACCCCTGTGCCCGTACAAGGAGAGCTGCGAGAGCTCAGGATCTGTGGGAGCGTTACCAAAAACAGCCTCAATAATGTAAACAGAGACAGTGGCTTCTGGCGATCTCAAGGCATTCGAAAACAAACGGTAGCGCTTTCAGTTCAGCAAAGCTTGACTGTTATGATGAAGAATGCTTATTTAATGTGCAACTGAGCAGATGGTACCAGATATGTCTTGGAGACAATGTTCATCTGTCCTTATCATGCATTCAAGCGTCACATTTGAAGAAGTCTGAAGCAGTCTTAAGGGACCTGTTGTTGTTTGGCCAACCCTCTTGCTCTCTCTCCATCTCCATCACTCTGTTTTATCACTTTCTCTCTCTCTCTTTCTGAGCCTGCTCTCCTGTTGTCCTTCATCTCTTTCAAAAGTCACTTTCCCTCTATAAAGCATGTGGGCGTCCAAGGTCATCAGTGTAAAATGAATGCGATTTTCCATTAAAGAGAGAGCAGAGAGGCTGTCGGGAGTTGGGTGACGTGAACAGAAACCTGTTGCCTTCCAGATTTTCACAGCAGCAATCAGCAGGTAATTGAGTTTTTTCTTCGATCTCGTTTCTAAAGGGGTTTCGGGGAGAATATCACTGATTATTGATTTCATTTCAATGATGAACATTCCTTGATGTGTAGATATGTCAAGCTCAACCGAATTGAATTGCACTAGTTGTTTTTGGTTTAAAAAAAAAAAAAGTGAAGTTGTGCTAATAGTGCCTTTTCATTCTGAGGAAGTCAAACATTAGGGAGTGCTTCTGAAGCGGTTTTTCCATCAAAGATTGTGTGGTGGAAAAGAAAATCTGTCAAAACTCATTGCTAGTCATTGAAATCT
Organism: Garra rufa; assembly: GCF_049309525.1. Taxonomy (NCBI): domain Eukaryota; kingdom Metazoa; phylum Chordata; class Actinopteri; order Cypriniformes; family Cyprinidae; genus Garra; species Garra rufa. Next base: position 35,959,856 of record NC_133375.1, read on the forward strand.
CCAAAAGGAAATCAGAATGTGCCATTTGCATGTATTGAAAGCATTTTCTCGAGTGGCTGTTGCTGTGGAGGGCATGCAAAATGTCTCCCTTCAGGCTCAAAATGAATGCGCTGATGATTTTTGCTACTTATTTGCATGCACATATTAGTGTTGTGTGTGTTTGTGTTTGTAATACAGAGCTCACACTCACCCTGCGTTGCGATGCCTCTATTGAGAGATCTTCGGAAAAAGGATGACATCAATGCCTTATATGAGCTGAAAGAAAAACTGGGAGAGTGAGTTTTCCTTCCTTTCGGACTAATATATTCAGTGTTTGTGCACACGTAATTTGAAATGACTTCAGAGTAGATTTTGACATTTTGGTTTTGCAAACACATTTAAAGACTTGTCGACTAGAAGCAGAAAATATTATTAAGTAGACTCTGGAGACTCCTGTTATTCACAATGCGCCCGTGGCACTCACAGACTTATAATTAGCCATTAATTGAGAACAAAACTCATTACAGCTGAATTATAAATAACATAAATGTATAATGTCTCAGGGGCTCGTTCTCTGAGGTTCGAGTGGCTCAGCACAGATGCACTCAGAAGCTTGTGGCTGTCAAGTGCATCCGCAAGAGAGCGCTAAAGGGAAAGGAATCCATGCTGGAGAATGAGATTGCAGTATTACGCAGGTCAGTGATTGACTGATTCAATTGCTTGCCTTATGAAGAATTGTTTACATTTGCTTGTTATTAGAGAACAGTTACATTACTAAATATTTTCTGATTTGATGATACAATATGCATCTTTTGTTTTTATTTTTCACTGTGATTTCTCCACAGAATAAATCATGAAAATATTGTGTCTTTGGAGGAAACCTTCGACACTCCTACTAAACTGTATCTGGTAATGACACTGTGAGTGGACTTGAGTGGGAAAAATGAAAGTACTGTAGTTGAAAATTAATTTAGCTCAAAGGTTCGTTGTGTTTCATAGGAGTAAACAGAATGATAGAGTGACAGACAGACAGACAGATAGATAGTTGATGTTTTCGTCACTCTTCTGAGAGTCTTCTTTTCATGTTAGCTAAATTTCACATACATACATTTTTTTCTATATTTCTATATTCAGTGTTGATCAAGACAAATATATGGAAACTAGCCTAAAGCATTGAAAACTGCATCTCTATATTTAACCTGTGTTCTCTAAAGGTGAAGTGGAAAAAAACATGGTTACAGTTATAACCATAACCATGGTTTTGATAAGCATAGTTTACTAAGGTATTTGTAGAAAATCAGTAAAAAACACTTTTACTATAGTAAACCACGGTTATTTTTTCTTAATGGATTTGTATTTCTTTGATGTTTTGTACTGTTTAATAAAAAAAGAAATTAGAAAAAATAAGCTCTGAAGTTCCGATCTGAATCAAAAGATTTGCGAACCCACTGCGAAGATCTAAATCAAACGATTCTTGATACTTGAAGTAAATGATTCACAATCCGCGCTCTAAAGTTCTGACCTGAATCAAATGATTCGCGAACCTACTCTGAAGTCTTGATCTAAATGAAATGATTCGCGATCTGCACTCCAAAGTACAGATCTGAATCAAGTGATTCGAATTGAAGTCCCGATCTGAATCAAAAGATTTGCGATACAGAAATTCCGATCTAAATCAAATGATTCGCAAATCACGCTTCGAAGTCCTGATCTGAATCAAAAGGTTCACGAACCAGCTATGAAGTTCTGATCTGAATCAAAAGATTTACGAACTCGCTCAAAAGTCTTGACATAAATAAAATGATTCACGATCCGTTCTCATGAAGTGCTGTTCTGAATCAAGTGATTTGCGAACCCACATCGAAGACCCAATCTGAATCAAATGATTTGCGATACAGAAGTTCTGATCTAAATCAAATGATTCGCAAACCGTGGTTCGAAGTCCCGATCTAAATCAAAAGGTTCACAAACCAGCTATGAAGTTCTGATCTGAATCAAAAGATTTACGAACTCGCTCAAAAGTCTTGATATAAATAAAATGATTCACGATCCGTTCTCATGAAGTGCTGTGCTGTTCTGAATCAAGTGATTTGCGAACCCACATCGAAGACCCAATCTGAATCAAATGATTTGCGATACAGAAGTTCTGATCTAAATCAAATGATTCGCAAACCGTGGTTTGAAGTCCCGATCTAAATCAAAAGGTTCACAAACCAGCTATGACGTTCCGATGTGAATCAAAAGGTTCACGAACCAGCTATGAAGTTCTGATCTGAATCAAAAGATTAATGAACCCGCTCAAAAGTCTTGATATGAATAAAATGATCCACGATCTGTGCATTGAAGTGTCCATCTGAATCAAGTGATTTGCGAACCCGCATCGAAGACCCGATTTGAATCAAATGATTTGCAATGCACGCTCCGAAGTTCCGGTCTAAATCAAAAGATTCACAAACTCATCCAAAGTTTCGATCCAAATCAAATGATTTACGATACGCACTCAGAGTCCCGATCTGAATCGAATGATTTGCGATACACAAGTTCTTATCTAAATCAAATGATTCACGAACTGTGCTTCGAAGTCCTGATTTGAATTAAAAGATTCACATACCAGCTATGAAGGTCCGATCTGAATCAAAAGATTTACAAACTCGCTCCAAAGTCTTGATATAAATCAAATGATTTGCGATCTGTGCTACAAAGTGCCGATCTGAATCAAGTGATTTGCGAACCTGCATGAAAGTCCCGATCTGATTCAAATGATTCGTGATACGGAAGTTCTGATATAAATCAAATGATTCGTGATACGGAAGTTCTGATATGAATCAAATGATTTGCAATATCTGCCCCAGACGGACAGACAGACGGGCGAACGGAGAGACAGACGGAAGTAATGAAATCAGTGCTGATGACAGTGTCTTGTTCAGGTTGACAGGAGGGGAACTACTGGACAGGATCCTGGAGAGAGGCAGTTACACAGAGAAAGATGCTAGTCGTGTGATCTATCAGGTGCTGGAGGCGGTGAAGTATCTGCACCAGCTAGGCGTTGTGCATCGCGATCTAAAGGTACCTCTATCACTTTAGTCTCTGTTTTTTACATTTGAAGTTTCAGAGCACTGCATTGTGGGGCTTTTGTGATGTTTTGAGAGCACTCTAATACGTTTGATTAAAAGTTTTAATTCCAGCTTTTCACTGTGGGTGCTTTGCATGCAGCTAAGTGAGTATTGCAATCATCATAATTTCTCTCTCTATTAGCCAGAAAATTTACTCTATGAGACTCCATTAGAAGACTCCAAAATTGTCATCAGTGACTTCGGACTGTCTAAAATGGAAGAGGAGGGCGCTCTCTCCACGGCCTGTGGGACACCCGCCTATGTCGGTAAGAGACAGTTTATGATCATGATTGTGAACTAATATCATGTGTAATAACATGTTCAAGTTCAGAAAATCATATTCTATTGCTTAAAAAACCATATTGTGACAGGAGCTTTCTTTAACCTAACTTAAAGGGACAGTTTATACAAAAATGTTTACACCCGAAAAGTATGTAATCATTTACTCATCCTCATGTTGTTCCAAACCTGTATGAGTTTCTTTCTTCTGCTGAACATGACAGAAGATATTTCAAGGAATGTGGGTAACTACTATGAAACTACTATAAAAACTACTATGGAAGTCAACATGGATCATCGACTGTTTGATTGCCCACTTTTTTCAAAATATCATCTTGCATGTACAGGAAACTCTTAAAAGTTTGGAACAACTTGAGAGTGAGAAAAATTACAATTTTCATTTTTAGGTGAACTATCCCTTTAAGACCTCTATATAACCAATAAAAGTTGTGTTTTCCACTGAAAACCACTGAAGAAGCTGATATTGTAGTATTTTCCATTGACTGTAACTTGTGATGTTCACTATGTGCGTTCGTAGCTCCTGAACTTCTACAGCAGAAAACATATGGTAAAGAGGTGGATATCTGGGCCATTGGGGTGATTACATTCATTTTGTGAGTGCAATTTTAATATTATTCTCCCTACATGAATAAAACTCCAGAGCGAAGAGTCTAGATCAGCATTTCTTGATTTTCTGGCAGACTCTGTGGCTATCCTCCATTCTACGATGACAATGACACACAACTCTACAAGCTGATCATAAAGGCTGAATATGAATTTGATTCGCCATACTGGGATGACATCTCTGACTCTGGTACGACCACAAAAATATCTAATCTCTCTTTCTGTATTTTATGAACATCCAAATGTCATTCATAGCATCCTCAGTCCAAATGCCAATGTAATGATGCTCCATGCCTCCTAGACCAGGTCAGAAGTATGCACTGTTTAGTAATAATACATAATGACACATTTACACTACCAGTCAAAACTTTTTGTACAGAAAGATTTTTAATGTTGTTTTTTTTTTTAAGTCTTTTCTGCGCACCAAGCCTGCATTTATTTGAACCAAATTACAGCAAAAACAGTAAAATCAGTTTTCTATTTGAATATATTTTTTAAAATGTAATTTATTCCTGTGATCAAAGCTGAATTTTCAGAAGCAATTTTATTATTATTATTATTATTATTATTATTATAGTTATCTTTATATTTAACTGTTTAACTATTTAACTGTTTATTGTTATATATTATAGTTGAGTAATTTTTTTTAGGATTGTTTGATGAGTAGAAAGATCCAAAGATTAGTTTTTACTGTATATATTTATAAAGTTACAAAAGATTTCTATTTCAGATAAATGCTGTTCTTCTGAACGTTCTATTCATCAAAGAAACATGAAAAATTTTACTCAACATAATAATAATAATGAATGCTTTTGAGCAGCAAATCAGAATATTAGAATGATTTCTAAAAGGATTGTGCGACTGGAGTAATGATGTTAAAAATTCAGCTTTGAAATCACAGGAATACATTACATCTTAAAATATATTTAAATGGAATGTTTGCTTATGATTTAAAACCTACTTTTTGTGAAATGTTGTCCTTGACAACAAAGTGTGCTTGTGCTGTTTTTATTTTTATATAATGCATCATGCATATGTTATGCAGTTGCATAATGCACACTCAAAGGGATAGTTCACCCAAAAATAAAAATTCTGTCATCATTTATTCTCCCTCATGTTGTTTCAAACCTTTATAACTTTTTCATTACAAAAGGAGATATTTTGAAGTATGTTTCAACTGTTCAACACTGGACCCAACTGCCTTTTTTATACATTTATACTAATGCATTGTGATCCATTTCTATTATAACCAATGTTTTTGCTTTTCTGCAGTAGCTTAGGAAATAATTGCATGCGGTACAGAATTAAAGCATTAATGCTTCCATGAGCGGTTTTAAAAAACTTCTCCCTTTGTATTAATGCAGAATGTTTTATAATGCAGCCCTAAACACGCCAAATGCTGGCCACATTAAGTGGTATTGATCTTCTTGTGTTCTCTGCCTCTTCCTGCCCACTAATGTTTCAGCGAAAGACTTCATAGTTCACTTACTGCAGAAGGATCCAACGAAGAGGTTCAATTGTGTCCAGGCCTTGCAGCATCCTTGGTGAGTCCATAAATAGCAGGAAAGAGGCGGACGGGGAGCTGAAGGGTTGATCAGCAGTGAAAAGAGAGGCTGACCTTGAAGAACAGATGAAGAGTTGGGTCACATCTGTGCAGCGGCGTGGGAGGGCATGCGCAGACAGGAAGAGGATTATGAAATATAGAATAAACAGATGTCTCTTCACCTGCAGCACTCGGAGTTCTTTAAGAAGCACAGAACAATTATTTTCATTGCTGAAATGAAATAGAACAGAGTGTTCAAAGAAGTAATGCATTCAGAGAAATACACATAATTGAGGCATTGGATTTTTTTGGTACTTGAATAACATGCATTATAGTTTCCCAGAAAAACGTTTTAATTGCTCAGATGTTGTTCAAAAGAGTCCTTTGAGTTTCCAATTACACTTCATTTTCTGACCATCATCTTTGTCTGAGATGATTCACTTAAAGTTCCTTAGGAGACACAGAGAAATTGTTACCACACAGTAAGAATATAGAGCTATTAAATGAATGTGGATAACGGTTCAAAACAACATCGGTATAGCTGGCCTGTTTCTGCCACGAAAAAAGGTAACTGCGAATTGCAATTCTTTTTTCTCAGAATATAAACAGAATTGTATGAAAGAAATTTGATAGAAGAAAAAGGTAATTCTGACTTTTTGCTCGCAATTGTGAGTTTATATCTCCCAATTCTATGAGAAATAAACTTACAATTCTGAGATAAAAACATGCAATTTTGACTTTTTCTTGCAAATGCAAGTTTGTATCTCACAATTCTAACTTATTTTCTTGCAATTCTGACTTTTTTCAACTCTTTCAAACTTGCAATTCAGATAAAAACTCACAATTCTGACAGTTTTTCTTGCAAATGCAAGTTTGTATCATGCAATTCAGACTTTTTTTTCTTGCAATTGTGAGTTTATATTTCCCAATTCTAACTAATTTTTTTTTTCCGAATTGTGAGAAATAAATTTTGCAATTCTAAGATAAAAACATGCAAATTTGACTGGTGCCACCCCTCGAGTTAGGTCCTTTTCATTGCTCGATGCCAGACCCTTAATCTTAATAGATTAGGGTCTGGATTTTTTCCAGGCTAATATAAACTTGCAATTCTGAGAAAAACGTGCAATTCTGACTTTTTTTCTTGCAAATGAAAGTTTGTATTTCGCAATTCAACTTTTCAATCAAACTTTTTTTTAACAACTGTGAGTTTATATCTCCCAATTCTTACTTTTCTTTCAATTCTGACTTTTTTCAGAATTGTGAGAAATAAACTCACAATTCTAAGATAAAAACATGCCATTTTGACTTTTTTTTCTTGCAAATGCAAGTTTGTATCTCACAATTCCCACTGTTTTCCTCACAATTGCGAGTTTATATCTCCTGATTCTTACTTTTCTTGCAATTCTCACTTGTTTTCTCAGAATTGTAATATAAACTTGCAATTCTGAGAAAACCTCACAATTCTGACTTTTTTCTTGCAAATGCAAGTTTGTATCTCACAATTCCGACTTTTTTCCTCACAATTGCGAGTTTATATCTCCTGATTCTTACTTTTCTTGCAATTCTCACTTGTTTTCTCAGAATTTGCAATATTGTAATATAAACGTGCAATTCTGAGAAAACCTCACAATTCTGACTTTTTTTCTTGCAAATGCAAGTTTGTATTTCACAATTTACTTTTTTTTAGCAACTGTGAGTTTATCTCCCGATTCTTACTTTTCTTGCAATTCTGACTTCTTTTTTCAGAACTGTGATATAAACTTGCAATTCAGATAAAAACTCACAATTCAGAATTTTTTCTTGCAAAAGCAAGTTCGCATCTCACAATTCTAACTTATTTTCTTGCAACTCTGACTTTTTTTTTTTTTTTTTACTTTTTTTAGAATTGTGAGAAATAAACTCACAATTCTAAGATAAAAACATGCAATTTTGACTTTTTTTTCTTGCAAATGCAAGTTTGTATCCCACAAGTTTGACTTTTTTCCTCACAATTGCAAGTTTATATCTTATATTTAAAATTCTGACTTTTTTTCCCAATTGCAATTGCAAGATATAAAAAGTCAGAACGTGAGATAAAAAGTCACAGTAACCTTATAAAACTTTTCATTCAGTGGCAGAAACAGGGTTTCACAGAATAGTGAGATATAAACTCAGAATTGCTGGATAAAAAAAAATTTCCGCCACAGAATTTGCTCTCCTTTTAAATTGTGTAGTCTAGGAGAAACAACTGAGATTAATAGGAGAAAAAAAGAGATGTCATTGCAGATTTCTTCTCCCATGGATACTTAGATCATTGCAAGATATGAGTTGTATATAACTGAGTTTCTGAATTATGTTTTAGGAGTTATTTGATCATTTATTTGATCAAAAGTAGTAAAAGTAGTAATATTGTGAATTATTAAACTAAACATTTTCAGCTTCATTAATTCAGTGTTCAGTGTCAAATGATCCTTCAAAAATTATTTTAATATCTTATTTGCTACAAACATCAATGTTAAAACAGTTCTGCTACTTAATTTTTTTGTAGAAATAGTTTACGTTTTTTTCCAGGATTCTTTAATAAATAAATGTTGTTCTTTTGAACTTTCTATTTGAAACAGAAATCTTTTATAACATTAAAAATGTCACTAAAAATGTAACCTCAACTGTCACTTTTGATTATTTAATGCATCCTTGCTGCATAATAGTATTACACTTACTGACCTCAAACTTTTTTTCCTTTAATGAACATTATTGTTTTGTAATGGCAGGATATCAGGAGGTGCAGCTCTAGACAAGAACATCCACCGCTCAGTGTCAGCACAGATTCAGAAAAACTTTGTCAAGAGTCAGTGGAAGGTAAGAGTGATGAAAACAAACCTGAGCCAACTTTAACCAGCCAACATCACAGTCTCAGCCTCATACGGCCACGGAAATCACCACTTGTGATCTGACGGGTTGACTGAGTTCAAATCAGGGTCCTGAAACAAACCACAGCATTAGTTGCATCTAAATGGGCTGTTTTTGCATAAGATCAAAAATTGACTAGACTACTAAGGCACAAGACTCCTATCCTGCATGTGTAATGTGTAAAATAGCTCTATATGACCCGTGTCTGTGAACTCTGAGGCTGATACAGCACTTTGCATTTGTAAATGTATGGCTAGAGTTACTTTAGCGGCAAATGGAGGCTTTGTTATTATTTGCCGCCAGTCGTTTGTTGCTCTACTCCTGATTGTCTGCCCTGCCATGCAATTACGGCTTGTACCTTTAAAAGGGCAAATGCTGTAATTGCTGTAACTATCAGGCTTTTAGTTCTAGTGCAATAAATGCCTCCAAACATTAAACCGACTCTTCTGCTCTTATATGCAGCGTAGGTTCACTGTTTGCCATTTAAAGATATTTGAAGAAGTTCACTAGATTCTGCTGTCTTGTGTTGCAGAGAGCCTTTAATGCCACCATCATCGTGCGTCATTTAACAAAGAAAACCCACCCCGGGGAAGATGATGAAGGGAATCACTCCACAAGTATAGGTGAGGAGACGTCACATGACTGTGATTACCTGTAGACGATATTGAGGGCAACCGCACCAAAATGATTTTGCTTTTATGCAATGGTTCACAAGAAAATAATATAGAGTAACCAACATTTTAGATTTTTTTTCCACTGTTTGGCCAATCAGACTAGAACACTGGAGAAAAAAAAAATCATTAGACCAAAAATTAAAACACAAATTATATTTTAATAGCTGAAAATGGTCAAGGAGTCAGTGGTTCGCATTCCATTTTGATGAATGAAATTGCTAAAATTTTGACAATTTGACATGAACTTCACTTGATTGCAATGTTTAAATAATGTAGATGTCAAATCAATTTGAATTTCATTCTAAAAAGGCTTTGGTTCACTCTAATGTTTTCTTATTTTTTTCTGAGAATCAATAAAAACAAATTATTTTACTTTTTTCCCCACAGGGACCGTCTGACAATCTACTGGGAGTAAACTGAGGCTCCGTTAAAGGAATAGTTCACCAAACATGAAAACTGTGTCATTTACTCACCCTCATGTTGTTCCAAACCCCTATGACTTTCTTTCTCGACCTTCATTCTGTTAACAATGAAGGAAGCAGTGAACAGGTTCTAAAAAGATTTAAAAGAGACATTCTAAAAACTATTTGTACAATTTAATTTGTATATTCAAAATTGGCATGTGCTAACTGGTTATGAGAACCAATAGTGTTCAACATCACTGACAAAAAACTTGGTGGGATGTATCGTCATCCACATATTTAACTATATGCAAAAATGAGAATTCATGTTTGAGAATTGCATCCTAAAGAACACACAGTGAATGATTCATCCATGCATGCTTTTTCTTTCTTTTTTTTTTTTTACTTTAAATCAAAATGTCTCAACCTTCTGTCGAAATGACAGAATTTGCTGATAACATGTGCCAGACTTTTCCAATCATTTAATCCACTTAAAATCTGTTCTGTGCTACACTTTCTAAAACCTTTTTGAGAGATTGACACCAGGGTTATTAAATGAAAAATAAAGCCATTAAAAAGCCATTTCATTTCAGCTGCATTTCACATTTTTGTTTAATTTAACTTGAAGTACTAAAATGACTAAAACTAAACATAAAATGAATAAAAAGACATTAACGTTTTAACAGTTTCTTTTTTATTATTAGTTTTTTTTTAAGTAAAATTTAAAACAGAAAATAATAACTATAACACAGTCTGTATTATTGTATGCTTGAGAAAAGAGCATTTCGCTAAATCTCTTTTTTTGTGAAAGAAAAAAAAAACAGGTTTGGAACAACAAACATGACCAGTGTTGGGTAGTAACTAGTTACATGTAACAGTACAGTTACTGAGAAAAAAATGTGTAATTAAATTAGTTACTGATCTGAATACTTGTATTAATATTTACTATTTCTTGTTAAGATTTTAAATCAATATTTAACCTCAATGATCTTAAAGTAAAAAGAGGTGCAAAAGCCTGATTTTGTGGTGGCTGCGTTTTAAAAATAAATGATTATAATATTATATTTTTGCTAATCTTGCTGCTGGAAACTGGTGTGTCTTACCATATTATTTTAATGTATTATCTTTAATTATGAACACAGTGTATTGTATTGCAAACTGTTTTACCGTTTACTGGACTTTGTTATTCTTCTCGCTATTTCCCTACAACGGCTAATGAGCCAGACAACTTGAAAATTCACAGAGAATGGTTTACTTTCGCGTTAATTTTGATTGATTGATTGCATTTGGTCCATTTCAAGTAACCGGCAAAACACCGGAAGTGGCGCATTCCACGGACGAGAATCCATGCTTTATTAGACCATTTTCCAATGCTACATGATCTATTAAACCCATTTAAAAATCATAATGAAGCATAATGCTATTGTGAATTCACAAACGCTACGATTCAATTTAATAAATATATGTGATGCCGATTTTATATATCTGCTTTAATTATTTACATGCATGTAGGTTACGTATTTGTGTGTCTCAGAGTGACTCCATTCACAGTAAATGCTACTCTATGTGAACTGTTATCATTTACAAGTGTGGAGCATCTCTGTATATTGCTGTGAGTTTGTTTTTATTATACCGTTCATCTGGGAACGCATTTTCATCAGTTTTGTAAAGTAAATCATTTAAACCTACGCAAACACAGGAGAATACATCAATATCTTTCTCAATATGCTAACTGTTCATCGCCGTTTCAAAATAAAAGTTTAAACCTTCACTCTGAGTTCACATGACTTGATGTCCACATCTTCAAGAAATTACAGTGGCTGAAGCATTTCTGTCATAAAGAAATGGTCAAATATCAAAGATTAAGTGGACATTTGAATTAAATGTTGTTTTGTCAATTTTAAACAAGGATTAGATTGCGCAGTAACACGTAAAAACATTTTTGTTATAATGTGTAATGAACGTTGGTCCTATTGTTTATAGTACATTATGTATTTTAACAGTTTTGTTCAATAAAATCATATGATTACTTGCTTTCGATACTTATTGCCTCATTGCTATTATATACAGTATGTCAAAAAAGTCATTTCAGCAACCATTTTAGTATATCTTCTCAAGGGACAATAATATAGAAATGAAATGGATATATTTTAGAGTAGTCAATGTGCAGCTTGTATAGCAGTACAGATTTATTGTCCCCTGACAATTACTCAACATACAGCCATTATTGTCAAAATAGCTGGCAACAAAAGTGAGTACACCCTAAGTGAACTTGTCCGAAGTGTCAATATATTGTGTTAGCACCATTGTTATCTGGCACTGCCTTAATCATCCTGGGCATGGAACTGACCAGAGCTGCACAGGTTGTTGCTGGGATCCTCTTCCACTCCTCACAGAGCTGCTGGATGTTAGTCAGATGGTGCTTCTTCACCTAACATTTGAGGATGCCCCACAGGTGCTTAATAGGGTTCAGGTCTGGAGACATACTTGGCCACCCCATCACCTTCAGCTTCCTCAGCAAGACAGTCGTCATCTTGGTGGTGTGTTTGGAATTGTTACCATGTTAGAAAACTGCCTTTCAGCCTAGTTTCTGGAGGGAAGGCATCATGTTCTGCTTCAGAATGTACAGTACATAATGGAACAGCAGATCATGATGCAACCACCACCATGCTTGACTGTAGGCAAGACACAATATTCTTGGCTGGACGCCATCTGAGCCAAACAAGTTTATCTTATAGTAGGGGTGGGCGATATGACCTAAAATTAATATCACGGTATTTTTCATCTTTTGAACGGTGCCGGTATAATATCACGGTATTACTTTTTTTGGTACATTTTCGGAGGAGTAGCCTGTCCTGTCCATTTAGTATGTGAATAAAGTTAATATTTTCATAATATAATAAGTATATGGTAGGTATCCTTATCAAAAAGAGACATGGGAGAGTATTATGCATTCTCAACATATTTATTTTGCAAAAAACCTAAAGATCTTACTTAACAGTGTACAACAAAACAAAAAAATATTTTTTATTGAAATTTAATTTCTGCAATATTTACAACCTTTAAATAACTGGGGGAAATCAACCCATGGCAACAGTTTAAAAGTAGACCAATTCTGTGGGGAAAAACGCAGACTTGGCAACCCTGCATCCAACAAGAGCTGCTGGAGTTAATGTCTTTGCACACATGAGTACGAAATTTTCGTCCGACATTTTTGCACGTTAAAAAAAATACAGGTTATGTTAATAGAGTTTACACACTGCCTCTGAAACTTTCGTCCGTCATAAAAAAATTTGGATCGTGTTTGATTTTCTGCATTTTCACATCCATAATAAGCATTTTGATAAGGATGGCGAATATGAGAAAACTAAAAAAAAAAAAAAACGCATACGAAAATCGGACTCAGTGTACAATGACCTTTAGATTTGAATGATCACGGGTCGAAAGTAAAGAGAGATGACAAAAATAGACTGGAGGATTTGTTGCAATCTTGTACTCACTGACAAATATCTATTATAAGACGTGCTGCTCCCTTTACAAAATCGAAAGTAAAAGTTAACAGGCCGGTCGCGTTCGCCTCGCGCCTGCTCAATTTGTGATCCGCTGTGTAAATCCTTTTGCCGGCCGACCGGGAAAAGTCCCGGTCGTCCCGATTGCCACTCCTCCGCCCCTGGTATAGGCTACAGGCCCGACCTTTCACGATGTTTCACCAGTCGTTTAATGGCCACTCCCCTTTTACCACCTGCAAAGCTGATACGAATATGTTTTACTTTTTTATTTACAACAAGATATATAGTATAAGGACAGGTATTCAGACCACAACTGAACGTTTGAAGAAAATTTAATGTTTTAAATATACCGGTATTGACGGTATTAGAAAATCCATGTCGTGGCGCAATCTCACACCGGTGATGACTATGACACCGGTGTACCGCCCACCCCTATCTTATAGTTTCATCAGACCACAGGACATGGTTCCAGTAATTCATGCTCTTGGACAGGTTGTCTTCAGCAAACTGTTTGTGGACTTTATTGTAAGCCAGCTTCAGATGAGGCTTCCTTCTGGGACTACGCCTATGTAAACCAACTTGTTGCAGTGTGCGTTGTATGGTCTGAACACTGACAAGCTGACCTTCTACTTCTGCAACCTCTAAAGCAATGCTAAAACAATACTCATGCATCTGTTTTTTGAAAACAGGTTCTGAACCTGACGCACAGAACGAGTGCTCAACTTTGTTGATCGACTCTTGCGAGGCCTGTTCCGAATGGTACCCATCTTAGAAAACCTCTGTATGACCCTGACCACTGAAGTGTAACTCGGTTTCAGGGTGTTCCTGAACCTCTAATAGCCTTGGCCATCTTTGTGGAGAGCAACAATTCTAATTCTCAAATCTTCAGAGAGTTCTTTGCCATGAGATGCCATGTTGAACATCCAGTGGTCAGTATGAGAGAACTGTACTTAAAGCACATAATTTTAACTGCTCCAATACAAGATACACAACTTTGTATGGTCCTGTGAAGCAGACAAAAACATAAACATGATGAATAGGACATGGCTTTGCATGGTTAAACAACATACTGCTGTTATCACTTAGGGTGTACTTACTTTTGTTGCCAGCTATTTTGACAATAATGGCTGTACGTCAAGTTATTTTCAGAGGACAGTAAATATATACTGCTATACAAGCTGCACATTGACTACTCTAAAATATATCCAAGTTTCATTTCTCTAGTATTGTCCCTTGAGAATATATACTAAAATGGTTGCTGAAATGTGAGGGGTGTACTCACTTTTGTGAGATACTATAACCCTGCCTGCTTTAAATGTTTGAAAATGAATAACAGTTACAAATTTAGAAAAGTAATCAAAAAGTAATCAAATGTAATGTTACATTACTTTAACAAAGTAACTGAAATAGTTACACTACTTTTTATATTCTAAATTGGGTAACTTGTAAGCTATAACCCATTACATTTCCAAAGTAATCTTCCCAACACTGAACATGACATAACTTTCATTTTGGGGTCTGACCGCAAGGATTGACAGTCTCTGAAACACACCTGTGCTTTAAACACGCCGCTGTCAGTGAGCCTTCTGCCAGAGCTACCGCTGCTACACTTCAGTGGGCCACCACTGTACAAATACCCTCAGTGGAGAGCGGCTCCTTCACAACTCGTGTTTTCATAAGTGTTCAACTCCCCGTCTACTTGTATTTGACGCATAACAGCATGCTGCTGTTTGACAGAACGCAATATTTAGTCATGTAGTACTGTCTGTCAGCTGTAAGTACTGTCACTTGACGCTGTATCAGTGACGTTACAAGAACAAATACGGCATGGAATAGGATATTACAATGGATAAATGAAGTAAATAGTAATTGCTGCCTTGTATCCGTGCTCTCATTACACCGCAGAATAAATGAAGCGATCTGCATGTTGTGTTGTGAATCTGTCACAGGGATGATATACGAAGAAAAGGACACAGCCAAAAGAAAAGATTTAGACTTTGAACACTCGCCATCAATTGTCTTCCCCTTTATAAGCAATCGCACAAAAGCACACAGCCCATAAATTAAGAACAACAACAGAGTATCTCCAGCACTGACTGTAATGATAGGCTGATAAGACAGATACGCTGCCCCCTCTAATTCATGGAAAGAGCTCTACATGCACGGACCAGCCGTCAACTTAATGAAATCTGGACCAAACTGATAATTCAATCAGTTCTGTTTAAAAAAAAAAAGACATGAATGGGCAAGATACATGAGCTCATGATCATCTGAATATCAGTGAGGATGGCTGTGATTTTGGATGAAAGAAAATAAAGGCTTGTAAAAAGCGGATAATTATAGTAAAAAGCAGTCTGAACCAAGACTCTTTGTTTCATGTGATAGCTTTCTGTGAGAAACGGGTTATATATGAAGATATTCACAAACACATTCCTGTAGTTCAAACTTCAGAGCACTACGTTAGCAACACCAAAGTCATGGGTTCCATTCCAACACTAAAAAACGCTGGGTGAAATTTTGGGTTGTTTTGACCCAACGGTTGGGTTAAATGTTTAATTTAACTATTGCTTGAAAATTACTATATGGCTGGCATAAAATGAACCCAAAGTAGGCTGTAAATTAAAAATCAGACAAATAATTAGTAGAGGCATCAGCAATAATTAAAAGGTGAACATTTATCAATAAGCCATTTAAAAATGTTTATTAGTTAATTATTATTTATTCAACCTATTAATAAATGTTAATGTATTAAACATATTAAAAATCTTAATTTCCAAGCTATTATAGGCTCATTTTAATCAAGAAACATAGTAATTTTTAAGCAACAGTTGAGTTAAATAAAACTACCCAGAAGGTTGGGTTAAACATCTAAGTCTGAGTCATTGGATTTCTCCATATTTAACCCAGCCTTTTTAGAGAAAATAAGATAAAATATCATATTTACAAAAAAGAAATTGTTTAAATGTAATATAACTTCTAAGATTTCAATTTCACAAACGCACACACACACCTAACCCAACCTGGGTCAAAACAACCTAGTTGCTGGGTTTGTCCACATT
Source organism: Garra rufa (assembly GCF_049309525.1). Classification (NCBI taxonomy): domain Eukaryota; kingdom Metazoa; phylum Chordata; class Actinopteri; order Cypriniformes; family Cyprinidae; genus Garra; species Garra rufa. Next base: position 35,975,926 of record NC_133375.1, read on the forward strand.
TAACCCAGCATTTTTTTTGTTGTTGAGTAAATTAAAAATAAATAAGTAAAAATATAATATAATTTTATATTTTTTTTTACTAGCAGGAACACACTATAGTTAATTTATGTAAGTGAGGATAGCAAAATAAACTGTGACATATTATACCCAAAAAGTTTTCATACAGTGGACTACCAGTAAGTGATTAAAAATTGTGACCAAAAATTATTTAGAAACTTTGACCTGACCATGTTTTGCTTAAGTGTCGTTTCTTTAATTGCTAATTATAAATAAATTATGAATTGCTTAATAATTGGTCAACAAAGTATTGATAGTGTAAATATTGTCATACTAACAGTTGTCTGAATTTTTGGTTGATTGTAACCCATTACGTACCCTTTCTGTCAAAGTTCTTGGAATATTTTATTACCATTTTCTAAACTATAGCGAATAAACTGTGATAATATAAGAAATGTTGAAGGTGTGTGAAAAATTTTGGTTTGACTCCATCTATCTACAGTATCTCCTACTGTATATGTTTTGCAATATATGAACAAGTAGTAATAATTGAATCCAGCAGGGGGCACTTTAGGTCTCTTTTTAACAGTTATGCAAGACATATTTCCAAACATCAGTAATTGCACCTTTTTTAATGATCATTATTTATAAGAATTATTGTTATTATTCAAATAAGTAACCTAATTATACAATCAAGGTGGTTGATTTCTTTATAAACCGTTTGTTTCCAAATATTTTTAAAAGTAAAATATCCATGGCTATTTCTTTTTCTGTAAAAACAACAATGTGTGTAACATTTTGATTAAATCTAGCACAACGGATATATGTATTCAGTAATCGCAGTCACAGCATTATTGGCCGGTGTCTATGTGATGATATTGCCATTTGGCAAAGAAGCTTAAGCTTGGGCTAATTATCAGATGAATGGAGAGTGATTAATGATTAATGTTTTATTGATGTTAAATAAGATCATCCTCTCAGCATGATTTACTACACAGACACCAAAACATCCAGATCACACAGTAAGAATATGAAACAATCAACGCTACTCCAAAGCGGTGTAGAGGAGGAAACAGAAGGCCGTTTGCGCTGAGAGTTATCCATCCTTATCCTAAACTAATGAGACAGATTCCTGAAAGCTTTTCACTGTACATAAAAACCCAGTAAAAAAATGTCCTAGTGACCCAGAGACTTTTAGCAGCTGTAGTCTGAATCCAAGGGGAGTACTAAAATATGTTTGATCACACTTTTTTTTTTACGTAGTGCAAATGACTTTTATGAAATGCAAGCGTTTAGAACAACAACAACAACATTCTGCTGTTATCAAAAGACGGCAGCTTTAATAAAACAGCTCTTGGTAGAACATTAAATATCCTGAAGTACTGCGGCTTCGAAGGAACCATGAGGAAGCAATTTACAGCACCGCAGGCAATTACATATTAAACAATTTCAAAATGGTCTGCCAGTTAAGACGTGTTGTCAGGATGTTCCAAGGCAGAGAGTGCGAGCGAGCGCTCTGATTGGCTGAGGGAAATGTTCTCCTGGCCAATTAGAATGCAGCGCCCCTAGAAGCGTGATTTGAAAGTGCATGCATACCACCAGAACAGCCACAGCTAATGCAGTGAATAAATATCTAATGGCGAGGTTTTTAATCAGATATGGAACGGCACGCCTCAAGTAATGCACAGTGTGACCTGGATTACCACTAACAGCTCCAGACACCTGAACTGTCTAGTCCACTTAACTGCGGTGGAAAGGTCACTGTCTGCTTTCCCAGCAAGCATGCATGCGGTTCATGCCTGTGAATCATACATCTTGGGGTGTTTTCTCAAATCTGAAAAAAAACGTAAAATATGAAAAATGACTAATTAAATTGCCGTCTCATTCTTGGGAAAGTCCTGTCTCAGAAAATCAAAGCAGGCATTGTGAAAGTCTGGACAAGGCAGTGGAAGCTTTATTTATTTTAATTAGATTTTATATTACAAATAAAGGTTGAAGTGATGAGCTATATGGGAAGCCAAAGTAAAAAAAAAAAAACATCAAATAACCAGCTGAGTACTATGTGTTTTTAATTAAGTAACCATTTTGTTTATAAAACTAAATAAATGTCTGACCATGATTCACTATTGTACAACGGTTCTGGCAACTGAAAATCTTTGCTTTTGCAAAAGACAGCTGCCTTAATGACTAGTGCAATAAAAAAATAATTAAACAAATGTTTAAAAAACAAAAAAAAATCTAGTCAAATTGATTAATCGCAATTAATCGTATCCAAAATAAAAGTCTGTTTACTTTCATCCATCCATCCATCCATGTGCTGTCAAATCAATTAATCGTGATTAATCACATCCATAATAAGTTAGACATATAAGTTAGATATCCATCTATCCATCCATATATCCATCCATCTATCTATCTATGCTGTCAAATTGATTAATCGCGATTAATCATATCCAAAATAAATGTCTGTTTGCATGTGTGTGTGTACTGTATAAATCATGTGTATATTATATAGAAATAGAAATTACATTTATTAAATACCATACCCACACACATATTATGTAAACACAAACTTTTAAACATGATTAATTGATTTGACGTTACTAAAAATTACTTTTTAACTTGAGGTCAAAAGTTTACATACACCTTGCAGAATCTGCAAAATGTTAATTATTTTACCAAAATAAGAGGGTCATACAAAACGCATGTTTTTTTTATTAGTACTGACCTGAATATGATATTTCACATAAAATATGTTTACAAGAGAAAAACAAGTTGAATTTATAAAAAAAGACCCTGTTCAAAAGTTTACACTTGATTCTTAATACTGTGTTGTTACCTGAATGATCCGATTTTTTCGTTTAGTGATAGTTATTCATGAGTCCCTTGTTTGCCCTGAACAGTTAAACTGCCTGCTGTTCTTCAGAAAAATCTTTCAGGACCCACAAATTCTTTGGACTTTCAGCGTTTTCGTGTATTTGAACCCTTTCCAACAATGACTGTATGATTTTGAGATCCATCTTTTCACACTGAGGGCAACTGAGGGACTCATATGCAACTATGACAGAAGGTCCAAAAGGTAAAATGAGAAAATCTACACATCTTAATTTTGTTCAAAAGTTTACACCCCTGGCTCTTGATGCATTCCATCAAAACCAAAGAATTTGTGGGACCTGAAGAATTTTTCTGAAAAATAGCGAGCAATTTAACTGTTCAGGTCAAACAAGGGACTCATGAACAACTATCACAAAAAATAAATAAATAAATAAATAAAAAAACACCACTGTGAATCATTCAGGTAACAACATAGAATTAAGAAAGTGTATGTAAACTTTTGAACTGGGTCATTTTTTATAAATTCAATTATTATTCTCTCTTGTGGACTATATGTAAATGTCCTTTATGTAAAATATCTCATTGAAATGTCTTATTGAAATTCTAACCTGAAAAAAAAAAAACATGCATTTTATATGATTCCTCTTATTTTGGTAAAATTATTAAACATTTGCAGATTCTGAAAGGTGTATCTAAACTTTCGACCTCAACTGTATGTATGGCATGAGATCATTTAACATAGGTTTCACTTGAAATAGCGGTTCAAGTTTGCAAACGGGATGAACGTAATCCGGTCAAACTAGGAGAAAAATGGACTACTACTGATGATGAAAACTTCAATGCATTTGTCATGCCGCCTGTCATATATTTTCTTACTTTATCACTTTTTAATACAAAGCTCATATTGACAAAAAAAAATTGCACTTTCATGCTCTACTCTTAAGTCCAAACCACATGGTGCCAGACACTTAACCGAAAGCGAAGGTCTTTAAAACGCGACCGACACACCCCATTTTAGGTAGAAGCACATGAGTGCAAGTTAGTTGAAGAATATTCCGTCTTGTTAACAGAGCTGTGTTTACTGCCTACTTGGCTTATTTCCATACCACAATCTGCTACCCATCTGGCATAACTCATTTTAATTAAGATGGTGATTTTCCTAAAAAAAGAGCAAAAAGAAAGGAAAGTTTGTAGGGGGGGTTCTCAGTCACATAAATTTCCCATTTCTGGTCGCACGATAACAATGGAAAGTGCAATTATGCTGAGGTGTGTTTGAGAACACCTGCCACTGTCCATCTCCATGACTGGTTCCAGCAGGCCACGGCGCGCCGTTAGTCGACTCTGACAGCCTGCCGTAGCTACTATAATGCTTCACTGCCCAGCAATAGAGCCAGATGTTTCTAACATGACAGAGGCGATGGAAAAATCCATTAATGCTCAAAACAATAGCTTGGTCTGTCCTCCGCTGTCGCTGAAATCGCAGATCAGAGGGTCTCCGAGATGGTGCTCAGGTAATCTTGCTGGAGTGGCCACTTTTGCTCACTTTTGCGGATAACAATCCTCAATCCACTTATTCTAGAGCCGGGGAGAGTGTGAAAACACACTTTGACTTGACCGAATGCACCTGCGTCTTGCTCAAATACAGACTCATCTGACGCAACAGCAAATTGTGAAATCTTTTCCAAGATGTCTTTAATCACCGAAGAAGATGAAAGCCTTATGAACGTCTTCAAAGAGGTCACAAATGACTCAGGAAATCCTTCTGACTTGAATGAAACAACAGAAAATTACTAAATCTTTTCTAGGACACGGTGGTACGAGTTCATTCAACGTCTGAGTCCTTTTGAAACGGTGGTTCATGCAGACTATAGTGCAGTTCAAACTAGGAGAAATGCCTACTACTGATGATGAAAAACTTCAATGCATTTCTCGTTGCTGCTTGTCACCAAAGAAATTGCCTTTAGCGAGCCGTTCATGTTCATTACATCTCCTGCAATACATCCACAGGAAGACAGACAGCAGCTGAATTTTTAAATAGCATACTAGCATTCTGTTCTACTCTTACTATTTCTGCCATATATGTCAAAAAGAGATCACTACACCTATTTTTGCAATATATATATATGAGGTAATAGGACCATTCATGCAAGCTGTTAAATGAAAAAGAAATTGATTTTATGACAGAAATCTGCAGCTGAATTTGCAATAGCACACTGGCACGCAAAGAACTACAAAGAAATGGCGAAATTTTGTATTAGAAATTGTACTTGCAACACATTTTCCAATAATCACTGGTTTATTTAAAACTTTGAAAAATACATGCATTTTTTCATGCAAGTATAGTATTGTGTCACATTTGTGTTAGAAGAGATTTATTTATGGAACATCACACATTAAACATATATATAAAAAATTGTTATATAAAATTTTACCTGAAATACACTACCATTCAAACATTTTGGCTTTTCAAAAGAAGCATCTTCTGCTCACCAAGGCTGCATTTACTTGATCAAAAATACAATAAAAACAGTAATATTGTGAAATAGTACAAATTAAAATAAGTTTTTCTATGTGAATATATTTAAAAATGTATTTTATTCCTCTGATACGAAGCTGAATTTTCAGCATCATTACTCCAGTCTTCAGTGTCACATGATCCTTCAGAAATCATTATAATATATGACCCTGGACCACAAAACCAGTCTTAAAGGAACCGTATGTAAGAAATTTATGTCAGTTAATCATAAAATGGCCCTGACATGTCACTAGACATTAAGAAATCATGTTCATTTCAAATACTTATATCACTGACAACAGTGGTCCGGCCAGGATATTGTCATTTAAAAGTGAGAGTTGCAGCCCTCAACTGATGTGATTGTTGTCATTTTGTGTTTTGGTCTGAGGCTCCACCCTCCAGCTATCTACTAATCACGAAATCAGTAGAGTTTTGTGATCTGGGTTGCCAGCTCTGTTACAGCTGTGGCTATACAAACGTGTCGGATAAAACATGTATAACGTTACGAAACCTAAAAGACCTCGTTATGAATCCGAAATACGTCGTGACAAAGTCCGAAATAAAACAAGGATTGGTATAGGAGATGCCTTTGAAAGATGGAGACGGCTGAAAACGGAGAAGAATTTGAAGATAGACGCCAACGTTGCATATTTTCTCCTGGACAAGTAAGATTCATCTATGTTTGGCTAACTTTGCTTCCGTACACAGTGGATTTTCCACGGTCGGCAGTACTAAATGCGTTCATAAAAAGCTTTATATCGAACCACTAGCAGGGTATGAAAACAATCTATGTTCCGACTGAAATGTGGTATTACAGTACATCTTTGAGAAATATTTGGCTAATCGCCATCTGTAAATTTTTGCGATACATAATTACTTCGCAAAACATCTCTTGTGAAGCATAAACATTAACAGAAGAAAAACAAATTTCTGTGTAGGACTCGTCACTTGCCATTGGAAGCTCCTTGTAGCAGCCTACTCCTGCAGTTTAGCTGGCAACCTGGAGTCAGGGGGGAGGGGGGAGGGGGAGGGGATACACCGTTCTACAGTATTTTGAAAGTGACTGCAGTACCAGTTTTGGCCACAATCCTACATACGGTTCCTTTAAGTAGCACTGGTATATTTGCAGCAATAGCCAAAAATACATTGTATGGGTAAAATTATCATTTTTTCTTTTATGTCTAAAATCATTAGGATTTTAAGATCATGTTCCATGAAGGTAATTTTTCTCAATATTTAGATTCTCAATATTCCAGATTTTCAAATAGTTGTATCTTGACCAAATACTTCCCTATCTTTATAAACAATACATCACTGGAAAACTTATTCAGATAAATTTATAAATGTATAAATCTCAATTTTAATCAATTTACCCTTATGACTGGTTTTGTGGTCCATGGTCACATATGCTGATTTGCTGCTCAATAAACATTTGTTATTATTATTTTCAAAATTCTTTGATGAAAAGACATTTGAAATGAACAGTATTTATTGTCTGTAACATTATACTTTACTGCCACATTAACTCTTCAAATCTTACTGTGCACATACTTTTGAGTGCATATTAATGTTGTGATGTCTATTTGATAACCCTATGCTCTGTAAACAGCTAAAAGAGTTGAGGGAGTGGCTCACCCTTTTTTAAGCCAATCAGAGAACCAGCCAATCAGAAACGCTCTACATCTGTCAGTCATTTTGTAGAAATTGCATATGGTTGAAGTTATCAAAATTGCTTATAACACCCTAGGGTTTGGGGTTTGAAACCACAGAAATAAAAACATCCATAAAACATATGAGTTCATATATCCAAATATACTCTGCTGCTCATGCAAATGTAATACTGATGTCTCCCTTGGATAAACATAACATGTTTGGTAAAAAAAAAAATGCATTTATCCAATGTATTGTGAAAATAAAAGTAATTTTCAAAATGTGCAGAAACCTGAGAGGAAATGGAGCAATCAAGCCCAATGTGAAGACATTGTTCATGCAGAGAATAAGAAAACAACATGAAGTTAGAGACTCAACAACTTTATCAAATTCAACGAAGGGAAAACATTAGCAAAACGCAATAAGAGCGCAGCGTGTTAGTCTGATATTCTGACAGAGCGCGTTCTGCAGTGCTCAAGGCGAGCAGCATGTGTTCTGTGTTTAATGCTGGAGATCTAAAGATTTAACACTAAAATAGAGAAACTACACCGCCTGACTCATTCAGAACAACAGAGGCGACCGTAAAAAGCACATCTAGCCAGGATGACAAAAAACAGGCTGTTTTGATTTTTAGTCGCACCCCGACACAAGCCGCACGATTTGAATTAATACAATGAAATGAAACCGTGCCGCCCCGTTCACAAAATAAATGCGGGAACGAATAATTAAATGAAGTCTGAGAAAAGAAAAACAGCCCTTCTTACAGGAGCTGTAATAATAAGTGGGCTAGCGCGCAGCAGAGTAGAGTTTTCACCGCTTTCCACCGTCGCTGTCCTGCCAAAACCTCTTATCTGCCCAAAACAGCCCCTTCGCTCTGGCAAAGCTTTAGCAGTTCAAATCGGGGCTAATGTCTTCCTTTTTGTATGCGAGTCCGATCACATCGCACGGATGAAGTGATTATGGAAATGTCGGGGAGGTGCTGGAAACAGCTTTTGGGGGAGAAGTGAAGAGAGCTGACATTGAGTCGCCAGCGTGGAGAGAGGAGAGCGAGGCCATTGTGTCGTCGAGTTAGGATGATAAAGGCTGTTTTGTGTGTGCCGACTGTTTTCATATAGAGGGAGACGTACTACTGCGATTCCCCATTGTGCGGCGAGACAGGGAAAAGGAACTGGATCTTTCTCTACCCATTTATTGATCAGGTCCATTCAAAGCCCTGTGTCCATCAAACAGTGTGCCTGTATGTTTCCTTTTTGCAACGCACAATCGATGCACTTATGTAGCCAAGCATGTGATTGACATTTGCAAATGGCAGTTTAGCAATATGAACAAATATTCTGACAGCTTTAATCAACCAGCATGATCATCTAACAATTTCAAGGAATAAACCTGATAAAAATGAATTCTTTTTCTTCACCCTCATGTCATTTCAAACCAGACTTCCTTCTGTGAAACACAAAAATAGATGAAAATACAAAGAAGCATTAAGATGAAGCAGATATTCTAGCAGACATTTTTATCCATGCATCATTAATGTAGTCCATACGGCTTCTGAAGACTAATATGGAAATGTAATACAGTACATGACATATATTGCCCTGTATCATGAGTGATATTGCCAAGGCCAGATATAATTTTCACACATGTATATTCTTTGGGTAGATGAAAATGCATATTTATAAGATATATAAATTCCCCATGGTACAATATGTACATGCCATTGTCAATATACTACCTAAGATTTTTAATGTTTTTTAAGAAGTATCTTCTGCTCACCAAGCCTGCATATATATATATATACACACACACACAAATATATTTTGTAAAATTCCTACTATAAATATATCAAAATGTAATTTTTGATTAGTAATATGCATTGTTAAGAACTTAATTTGGAGAACTTTAAAGGTGATTTTTTTCAGTATTTAGATTTTTTTGCACCCTCAGATTCCAGATTTTCAAATAGTTGTATCTCGGCCAAATATTGTCCTATCCTAACAAACCATATATCAATAGAAAGCTTATTTATTACTTTTTATTTATTTTATTATAATTGCTCAAATTCCTAAGTATTTTTGCTCCAACAACAGTATTATATTACATTTCCATGTGAGTACCAACTCTGCTTGGCATAAATACCATGTTTAGGCCATAAATGAATATATGCATACTTAATTTTGCATACATTTAAAATCTGAGAGCAAATTTCAGTATGTTCCTCATACAAACCTATAGTATAGCTTCAGAAGACTTGAAATATAGTGTGACTGTGCAAATGTTCTGGATAAAACAATAATGACAGAATTTTCATTTTTGGGTGAAATGTGTGTTGAAATGAGTTTATAAACACAGCGAATGGATTTTTGAATTATTGAACATGATAGGACTTGCTAAAAATCATATTTGTGTTTCTGACATGCTAAGACGACGCATTTCTGATTCTGACCATCAGGAGTTACCTTCAAAGCAGATGTGATAGATAACACTGGCGAAACACACAGAGATGCAGTTTGAAATGAGCTTTTCATGAATAATCAACGTCATTATTTCACATTTCGCAGTAAGATATTCAGGCTGAAAATGATGATAAATTTGCCCGATGTTATCCTAATTGCTTGCGGTTTTGGGGGAATGGCTTTCGAAATGAAGGATTAGGAAAATGCAATTTCAGAAAGCACGCCAGTGTGACACATGATGTAGGAGGGCTGCGGAGATAAATGAGTCACATGGGTGACATGGAACAACCGTACGAAGCTGCCGGTGTAGTTCTGAGTTATTTATTCACAATATGATCCATATTTAATCCCAGTGTAAAAGGTCAATGCTGTGCATATGCCAGAAATACAGACAAAGGGGCACAATGGTTTGGGTCATACAGTAAACAACGGATATCTTGCTATTTTTTTAAGTATATTACTCATTTGATTTGCTTAAAGGGATTGTTAACCCAGAAATGAAGATTCTGTCATCGATAACTCACTCTCATGTCGTTTCAAACCTGAATGAGTTTCTTTCTTATGTTGAACATAAGAAGATATTTTGAAGAATAATGGTAATCAAACAGTTGATGGTGCCCATTGACTTCCATAGTATTTCTTTCCCTACTATGAAAGTCAATTGAGACCAACAACTGTTTGGTTTTTCAAAAGCTTTCAAAATATCTTCTTTTGTGTTCAACCAAAGAAAGAAACTTATACTAGTTTGGAACTACATGAGGGTTGTAAGTAAATGATGACAAAATGAATCATTTTTGGGTTAACTATTCCTTTAGACGGAGTCATTCCTAGGAATCATTTACTCACCCTCATGTCATTCGAAACTCACATGACTATTTCAACTGTGGAACAAACAGCTATCAGGTAAAATGGAAGATATTTTTCTAAAACATCTGACGTCATATGACAGCTTTTTGCAAGGAAGAGACTGAAATGTACAGCTGAGGTCAAAAGTTCACAAACACCTTGCAGAATCTGCAAAATATTAATTATTTTACCAAAATAAGAGGGATCATACAAAATGCACCTGAATAAGATATTTCACATTTACATATAGTCCCCAAGAGAAAATAATAGTTACATTTATAAAGAAATTTCCCTGTTCAAAAGTTTGCACACACTTGATTCTTAATACTGTGTTGTTAGCTGAATGTTCTTTTTTTTAGTGATAGTTGTTCACGAGTCCCTTGTTTGTCCTGAACAGTTAAACAGTTCTGAAGCCTGCTGTTCTTCAAAAAAATCCTTCAGGTCCCACAAATTCTTTGGTGTAAACTTTTTTTTTGCCTAAATATGTATTTTTTCATTTAGTACTGCCCTTGAGAAACTACAGAAGACCCTTACATGCTTCCCAGAAGAAAAAAATTTACCCTGATCGTCAAATTCAAAAAGTTTTCACCCCCTGTCTCTTACTGCATTGTGTTTGAACCTTCTGTAATAGTTGCATATGAGCAGAGTTGGGGGTAATGCGAACCCAAATAACATGAGTTATGTAATCAGATTACTTTTTTAAGTAACTAGTAAAGTAATGCATTACTTTTTAATTTACAAGAAATGACCCAAGTTACTTTTTTTAAAATAAGTAATGCCAGTTACTTTTTGCCCCATTTATTAATTGAAAGCTCTCCTGTTTCCATGTTGAGAGAAATCGAGAGCAAGATGTTACTTTAGTTCTAGAATAACTGTGAACATGCATTAATTCATCTCACTCACAAAAAACTGATTCAGTATTCCTCAAAATGAATAAAAACAGTGAAATGCAACTCAGAATATGACACAAACCTGCAATAATTAAATCTTAAATAATACAAATATCTTTTATGCATTTAATCCTATATTATTAATCAATGTCTTTGCTGCTGACCTTGAATTTATCCAATTCAACCATACTAATAAGCAAAATGACTCAAGATCAACTAACATTTGCTCTTCTTATTTTATTGCTGAAGATTGTTGAACTTTCTTCTGCATTCTACTGTACAGACGTGAATTTACTTTTTCTTTAGCCTTAGGATTCTGGTGTGAAAAGGCTTTTACATTAGCCAAAAACAGAACTTTTTATTTTAATAACAAACAAGCAAGACCTGCCCAGATATAAAAAAAGTAATGCACAAGTAACATAACGCATTACTTTCCATAAAAAGAAATGTAACGCAACTAGTAATTTTTTAGGGAGTAACGCAATATTGTAATGCATTACTTTTAAAAGTTTTTTTTTTTTCCAACACTGCATACAAGTCTCTCAGTGTGAAAAGATGGATCTCAAAAATCACAGTCACTGTTGGAAAGTGTTCAAATACACAAAAATGCTAAAAAAAACAAAAAAAACAATTTGCGGAACCTGAATTATTTTTCCAAAGAACAGCGGGCAGTTTAACTATTCACTAAACAAACAAACAGAAAAAAACAAAGCTGTGGATCATCATAAACTTTTGAACAGGGTAACTTTTATAAATTCAGCTATTATTTTTTCATGTGGACTATATGTAAACAGCTTATGCAAAATATCTTCTTCAGGTCAGTACTAAAAAAAAATAACATTTTTGTATAATCCCTCCTATTTTGCTAAAATAATTAACATTTTGCAGATTCTGCAAGGTGTTTGTAAAGTTTTGACACCCCCGCTGCTGCAGCTTTCATATATGCAAGGATGCAATGAATTGATCAAAAGTGACAGTAAAGAAATGCATAATGTTTCAAAAGATTTGTATTTTAAATTAATGCTGTTGTTTTGAATTTTCTATTCATCAAAGATCCAGGAAAAATGCATGGTTTTCACAAAAACATTAAGCAACACATCTGTTCTTAATATTTATTATAATAAATGTTTTCTGGGCAGATAATCAGCATGTTAGAATCATTTCTGAGGGATGATGTGACACTGAAGACTGGAGTAATTATGCTGAAAATTCAGCTTTGCATCACAGGAATAAATTACATTAAAAAATATACACAATAGAAAATTGTTCTATTAAATTGTAACAATTTCACTACATTACTGTTTTAACTGTACTGGAGAGTACAAATAGTTGAATAAGTTGTTATTTTTGGGTTTTGTTTGCGCACAAAAAGTATTCTCGTAGGTTCATATTCATAACATTACAGTTGAACCACTGATGTCACAAGACTTTTTTTTTTTAACAATGTCTCTATTACCTTTCTGGGCCATAAAACATAGTTGCGTTGCCGTCTATGCAGGAAAGCTCTCGCATTTCATCAAAAATATCTTAATTTGCGTTACGAAGATGAATGAAAGCCTTATGAGTTTGGAACTACATGTGGGCGAGTAATTTAGATTTTTGGCTGAACTATCCCTTTAATATGTATTGTTGTGCTTGACATTAAAAATAAGTCATGCAGTGCAATTTTCATTGATGTTCACATCTGTAGAAACCATATAATTTCCCCTTTTTCTACAGAGAACTAACACAAAAGATCCATCTCAACTAAAGATTCTTTGCATTAAAGATCTTCTTAAAGCGCCAACTGGTTTGAAATTAATCCACGACAAAGACTTTACAAATCGATGCGCTCTGGACGCATGAGAATTAGAGTTATATAATGAAAAACTGACAATGATTGACGCATGTCGTCATAGCCCAGTATAAGCCAGCTGAGATCAAACAGGAGGATTGTGCCTGTCAAAGCACATTTCAGTCGTTAGGTTATTAATCATGCAAAATTTTCCAATCACAAAAGACGTTCAGCAGACAGTGCCGTCTTCCTCTCTCCCCGACAAATCCAGAGAGTATTAATGCTTTTAAGGGAACAAAAATGGATTGCGCTCTCAAATCAATGTTCAAGTGACAAATGAAACCCCAGAAAATATGAAAAGAGGAATGGCGGAAAAAAAAAAAAGAAAAAGCAGAGAGGGGGAGCGAGTGAAAAACTGTAGCTGGGAAGAACTGTGAAACCGTGACCTATTCAAAGGGATAATTTGCAAAGATCTGTCATGTCTTGATGGAAAAGCTAAGCACATTAATTTAAGACGCCCCTATTTTTTTCCTTGCTGTGGTTTAAGCAGAGAAAGAGAGAGGGAGAGGGTGAGATGGAGAGCGAGACGTAGAGTAGGGGATTTGCCATAGTCAGGGATTACGTGCGAGAGCCTTTGATGGTTTCAATTATTACCCAGAGTTTGCACACTCAGAGGAGGGCGACATCAAAGGGTGTGGGGGATTAGCACACTCTGAACTTCGAGGCGGACGGACGCTAATCTTTAAGGTGACACCAAACATATTGTTGGCAGTCCGATCCAGATTCAGACGTGTCAGGACGCAGCTACTGGGTTAATTAGACCTGTGACCTTTGGCGGCGGCCACCGGCACACTGAAGTGGCCTCAGAAGACACACCTTGATCTAGAGTCTCACGCGGCTGGGACTGCTATGTAAACACTCATGAGCTGCAGCTGGAAACGTAAGGGGATTTTACACACACAAAGTCAGGTCAAAGTGTGCTGGCCAATAAAAATGCTGGAAAATGAAAATACGCGTGAAACAGCAACCTGGATTTTTCTGATTTGTCACATGCAATGACAACCGCTGAGTCTAAATTCAGGGTCTACATCCTTCGGAGGACTGATTTGAAGGATGTTACGTCACAGCGCCGCGACGAAGGCTGTCCAAATTCGTAGGATCCTTCAAATGCGGCCAACAAACACGTCCTCTTTTTCCCCGAATTGGAAGGATGGGTCTGGTGGATCCTTTCCTGTTCTACCTATCCCATAATTCCTTTTGGCAGAGCGCTTCAAATAATGGCGGACGAAGCGAGCGGTAGTAATGATATAAGTTTTTAAAAAACTGGCGTTTCAAAAAATATTTTTTACAGCAGTTGTCTAGTTAGGCCTTTGGTTTTAGCGTTAAGCATATTTTTTTACATTTGTACATTTATATGTTAAAAAAAACCCACTTTCGTAAACTAGCTTCTTTCTTACTGCCTGTGTGAATATCCCTTTACACACAGCTAATTTCTTGTTAGTGATTGAAGCTGTTTTTAACACTTTTAGGGACTAAAGAGCGGACCGAACGCTGTCACGGTTGCTAGGCGACAGGATATGAGCAAAGGGTAAGGGAGGGAACTGAAAGAAGTGTAGGCTGTCCAAATTCACAGACACCTACTTCTGGGTTTTGCGGTCGTCGGAGGACCCCTCCTCCTTCAACCGGGTAGGAAGGATCCTAAGGAGGATGCAGACCCTGAATTTGGACACAGCCAACGACTGTCCTGACGTCAACCGTTACCCCTTCAGTCGAATCACTTCGACGTTACATTGGGATCTCGCTTGAGAGACCGATCACCTCTGAGCCTTATTAAAAAGGCCAATTGAAAATTGGCGAGTGGACGTGCGCGCCGGCCACGCCCCCGTACATACGGGTATATAAGATGGCTGCGCGCACCACTCAGTCAGACTTTTGCTTTCAGAGCCGATGTGTCGAGCCTCTAAACAGCCGAGAAGAGTTCTTCAGAGTTCATGCTCCCTCCTGCTGCTGCGCTGCCATAACTAAAAGAGTGTTTCACAGAAAGAGCATTGTTTGGCAGCCGTCAGCGCGGTCCCGCGGGCGGCCGTTTTCACGGCCATATAAAGCCTTTTTGCATTCCAGCGAGCAGCCCCGGCGAGTGCATTGCCCCGCGGCCCCTCCCTGGGCAAACCGGGATCACAAAAGAGCAATTTCTAGCGGCCGTTTTAGACGTCCTTTTCAGGATGTCTTTTCGGCCGTGCGTTTCTGGATGTGGTAGTTTCCTCTCCTCAGCGAACGGACATGAGCGCTGCCTCACGTGTTTAGGCTTTGAGCACGCTGAGGTGGTGCTCATGAATGGTCCATGCGGTGAAAGCATGACCATGACCACGCTGAAGTCCTGCCGCTCGTTCGCGAGCTGGCTCCCCCCGCCTCCCTCCCGTGGTCAGCCGTTGAGCCGCCTATGCTCTTCGGCCACCGCGGTGGGGCGCGGGGGGGGACATTCAATTTACGATAGACAGCGTTCCGCCGGCTCAAAAAGCCCTGCGGACCTCTCTATCTCAGCGCGGTCCCGTTGAGTTTCCGCAGCAGACGCTTCCCCGCCTGGCGGGCTGAGCGTCTCCTTCAGTGCTCCTGCAGAGGATGAGATGTCTGTCACAGCATCAGAGGGAGAGTCAGACGGTGACACATCTCTTCCCGCGGCGCGGCGCCCACCCGTGGTCGCTGCCCCCCCGGAGGTTGATGTCGAACTGTCGGCTATGCTTTTCCGGGCAGCCGGGGGGGATCGGTTTGAGGGTTCCTCAGGGGCCTCCGGCCGATCCTTCTAGGCTGGACGACTGGTTCCTGGGGGGGGCACCGGCGGCAGCGCCGCGCTCCCCCCCGGTCCCGTTCTGACCGGATGTGCATGAGGAGCTGACAAAATCGATGGCGCCCTATTAATTTGAAGCGCACTCCAGCTCCTCTCCCCTCGCCACTCTCCATGGCGGGCCGGCCAAGGGGTACGTGGCGGTCCCCCAGGTCGGGCGCGCCATCGCGGTGCACCTTTGCCCGCGGGCGCGGCCGCCTGGTGGGGCCCTCCGCGTCTCCCTTTTAGGGCATGTGAAATTTCTTCCGCCCTCATCGGCTGGGCCTTTTCTGCGCCCCAAAAAAAGAAAAAAAAAAAAGAGCCGACACGCTGCCCCGCCCTGCAGGCCATTGCAACACTGCAAAAGTGCCAGGTGCAGGCACCTTAAGGCCTGCACGAGAGTGGTCCTGACCAGGGGGTAATTGAAGAACTCCGCGCCGCCACTGACTTCGCCCTTCGGGCCACTAGGTCGCGGCGTGTCCCCTTGGTCAGGTGATGTCCACCTGCGTGGTCCAGGAACGCCACCTATGGCTGACTCTGGCCCGGATGGCAGAGGCCGACAAAGTTCGCTTTCTCGACTCTCCCATTCCCCAGAGCGGCCTATTCGGCGACACCGTGAAGGGTTTTTGCTCAGCGGCGTCGAACGTATCGCCGGCCCCCAAAAGCCTGCGATCCTCCGCCCATCAGCATACCCCGTCGAGTTGCCAGAGCAGTACGCCTCCCCGTCGTTCGGGCTGGGCGTCTCCTCTGGCGCTCCAACGGTCCAGAGGCAGACGGAGGCCGTCCAACATATCCTGCCCCGCCGCGAAGTTACCATTCCGCCGCCTGGGCCCCCGCCTCCGCCTGCCCGTCGCCGAGGGCGTCCCCCCGCAGCTCCGTCCCCTGCTGAGCCGCACGATCCAGGCTCGCAGCCGACGTCGAGCCGCCCGTGGGAGTGGGACGCCGCTCGCCTCTCAGGGTCCTGCGACGGAAGACCCTCGCAGGCGAGCTTCGAAGCGTCCCTGATGCGAGCACCCCCGGAGGTGGAGAGAGCTACTCTGTCGGCACTCCCGCTGGAAGCGGGACTTAGCCGGTCATTTGAAATCACAGAAAGACCCAGCTTTCTCACCTCTGGGGCCCCGGCCCCGAGTTTCCTTCCTGAGCAGCACTTCCACTCCTCGGAACCAGACTCGGGACCGGATGTCGCCAGCGCGGGAACCAGGGAAGTAGGTAAGCACTGCTTAGCGCAGTTAGACACTTCTCCAGGACGTTTATCCTTCTGGGTTTTGTCTCCTTCCCTGTCTTTCCCCAGGCTGCCCCACCACGGTCACGCCGGTCAACGTTCCCTTGATACCACTACACTGGTTGATACGGACGGTACGGCCCGGCTCCAGGCGTCCGCCCAGACTCACAGGTACCCCTTACATTCTTTATTCGGAAACAGGCGTGCCTCTGTTCTGCCTGCGGAGGTCGCGTTCCTACTGGCGAAGGACGCGATCCAGCCTGTCTCTCCGGCCGGGACGAGGTCGGGGTTTGATAAGAGTCCTGACTTCACGTGTCCAGTTAGAGTGGTGGGTTAACATCCGCCCTGGATGGAGCTCTGTTCCGATCCCTTCTTAGGCTGTCGGCACACATGCTCACGACGACGCACATACAAGTATGTTCCGTCTCCAGGGCTGGGTTGCAGCCATCTGCCTGAAGGGCACCCGCTGTCGCGTCTCGATCTTTCCCCGGTGCACACCCCTCCGGCGGTCTGCCCCGGGGGTCGAGCGCTCAGCGCGAGGTGCTTCCACTTGGCTAGTCCCTCTCCTTCCTGCCTTCTTTAGGCCATAGGAGCTCCCCTGTCCCCTCTTCGGCAGACAGGTTCTCGCATCTTCAACCGTCTCTTCGACTGGTGCTTACCAGCCCACTCGTGAGTTCCGTTGTGCGAATACAGGGACCTGGTGCCTCGCCACCCCCACCATCTGGTCCTTCAGGCCAACCGAGGGAATCCCTTTCCTCGGTCGGGAGCCCGACTCGGTCCACAAGACGGCCCGCCTTGCTACCAAGAGCGCGCAGTTGGTGCTGTAGTCTCTGAGCTAATCAGGAACTATTCAGCGGTCCCCTCAAATCAGAGGCTCCTGGGGCACATGTCAGCTCTAGCCGCTTGCCGTTAAGCTGTTTCATGTGAGACCGCTGCAGCACGATCGAGTCCTATGATGGGCATGGCATCTCGGCTCTCTCCGGACTGGCGTTTTCCCGCAGTATTGCCGACAAGTCAGCCCGTGGCTTACCACGGGTTGGGTTGCCATGTACAACAGAGGCTTACAGCTCCTCCCATCTGCTCCCATGGAGTCCAACGTGGCAGATTTTGCTACTTGCCATTCATTTAAAGCAGGGAAACTCAACCGTGCAGCCCCCCGGTTCCCACGGCAGTCCACCCACCTGCAGAATGGCGACTCCACCCCGTGACGCAGCTAGATGGAGTTATATCGGCAGGCCCAGCCACATCCGCTCGCCCTCCCGATTCCTCCCGTTGCCAGAGTAACTCTGGCACATAGCTGACCTCCGGGGCCCAAGTACGCCCTTCCCCAGTGAGCCTCCTTGCGCAGACTCTGTGCGAGTCCAGGGAGGACGAGGAGTAAGTCTGGAGGTTGCGCTGCAAGGACGGCCCACCCGGACTTAGGTCTTAGTAACCTTCCCCTCGCGGCAGTCCCTCCCTGTAAGGGCACGGCTTGACACCATAGATCTCTCCGGCCTTCCACAGGCCGTGATACAAACTATCACTCGGTACTGGGCTCCCTTGGCAAAGGCTGGCTCACGCTCTGAGATGAGGTCTATCGCTGGCATTCCTCTCGCTGAGAGGCACAGAGATACACGATTGCAGTAGTGCTTCCTTTCCTGCAGGAGAGTTGGAGCGCAGGCTGTCCCCTCGACTCTCGGAATATATGCCGCCGCTTAGCCGCATATCACATGCAGTAGATGAAGCAAAATAGGTAAGCACCCACTGGTCGTGAGGTCCCTCAGAGGTGCCAGACCGCGCCTCATACCCTCTTGGGACCCCCCCGTCGCCCTTCGGGCCCGCGGGGCGCTTCATTTGAGCCCCTGGCCTCAGTCGAGCTAGAATTCCTGTCATTAGACAGCGCTCCTGATTGCCCTGGCCTCCATCAAGAGGGTAAAGAGACCTACAAACTTCTCTGTAGGGAAGCTTCCCCGTCGCCTTCTCAGGCCGCGGGGCGCTCCCTTGGAGCCTCGGGCCTCAGTCGAGCGAGAAAAACGCTCCTGACTGCCCTGGCTCCCATTGAACGAGCAAAGGTTCCCCAGAGGTGCTCAGTGGGCCTCAGTCGAGTCCTGTCATTAAGACAGCGCTCCTGACTGCCCCGGCTCCTATTAAGTGGGTTGGAGACCTACAAGCTTTCCTTGCCAGCAAAGTGTGTCAAGAAGTTCGGGCCCGGCGACTCTCACGTTACTACCTGAGACCCCGGCCCGGCTATTGTGCCCAAGGTTCCCCACCACGCTTTTCCGCGGTCAGGTGGTGAACCTGCAAGCTCTGCCCTGGAGGAGGCAGACCCAGCCTTGCGATGTTGTGTCTATGTGAAAATGAATTCGCTCGGCACTTCAGACGCACCTAGCAGCTTATCTGCTTGGGGTTCAGCAGAAAGGGAATGCTGTCCCCAAACTGAGGTGGCTCATTGGGTGGTAGATGCCTCTCCCTCTCTTATCTATATCTGGGAGAGCCATGCCCCTTAGGTGTTCATGCCCACTCCATTAAGAGTGCTGCTTCATCCTATGCGTTGGCTCATGGCGCCTCACTAGCGGATATCTATAGAGCTGCGGGCTGGGCGACACCTAATACCTTCGCTAGGTTCTTCAACCTCCGCGCAGAGGCCGTTCCTCCCGTGTCTTAACATAAGACTTCAGGCGAGCGGGGGGACGGCTGGTGTCGGCTTGCTGCGCCATTCCCACGTGGATCCGTGCGCTATCTCCCAGAATGTTCCCTCCGGCGAACCTGGGTCCTCCATGCCCCGCAGTCAGGGCTAGATGCGGAGTAGTCCTTGGCTGTGATCCTGCCTGGGTCTCCTTCGCCCCGCAGGTTGTGGCTATACTTTTCTATATTTTCCAGCGGAGGAGACCGCTGTTTCCCTCGTGTATCCCTAAGAAATCTTATGGATATATTGAATTATTCTCATTTCCACATGCACAAATTGCATGTGCTCCGCCCCCCCAACCCATGCTTCAGTACATCTGGCATCCCTGCAGGCCCCCTTATAAAAAGGGGGCCTCGGGGCGTTGGGAAGGTTACGTTCAATGACCGCCTGCGGACACGTCTGGGAAGACCTGCCGGCACGTGGCGTTGTGCGTAACGCGGCGTCAGGGTCGTGGCCTTTTCCATGGGTCTAGTTCCCAATGTAACGTCGAAGTGATTCGACTGAAGGGGTAACGTCTAGGTTACGAAGGTAACCCTCGTTCCCCGAAGGAGGGAACGGAGACGTTACATTCCCCTGCCACGCCCCTGGCGTCGCGCTGACGCTGGGCTCTCCCGGCTCTTCAGCAAAAGCCTGACTGAGTGGTGCGCGCAGCCATCTTATATACCCGTATGTACGGGGGCGTGGCCGGCGCGCACGTCCACTCGCCAATTTTCAATTGGCCTTTTTAATAAGGCTCAGAGGTGATCGGTCTCTCAAGCGAGATCCCAATGTAACGTCTCCGTTCCCTCCTTCGGGGAACGAGGGTTACCTTCGTAACCTAGACGTTACATAGTCTCAGCCTCAGGCGTCACGCCCACGGAACGTTGGCTAAACGTCTGATGCATATGGTACACTTAACTGGAAACACTTCAGGAATGTCGAAGTCGTGATCTGATTAGTTGAATTTGATCGGATATCCGGAACACGCGAGTGTCACGTTTATTTTCAGTCCGCCAGGAAACAAAGCGCAGACTGATTTACTCGCGTTTTGCTAAAAGGTGCTTATGCAGACGTCGTTGTTGTTATACACATTTGCGACATTCGCGAACAAATTACTGACTTACTGCTTGTTCTCCCTCTTCTTCGTTAACTTTCAATGCTGGTTATTTCAATGACTGACTTGTTGCATGCCAGTCTGTTGTTGTGGGGGCATTTCTACACCCCGAAACGTGACGCTGAACGAAACGAACTGTGATTGGTTGTTTGACATGTTGGTCAAACAGCCTTATGGGCGGGACTTGGCCAATTAAAGCTGCCATGAATTCCAGACCTTCAGCCGTCAGTCTGAAGGTCTGGCTATGCGAGACTAACCGTTACATGACAAAATGGCCACATTTAAGTATAGAGCTGTTCAGTAATGACATCAATCTGTAGACTATTTCTTTAAAGTTTCATTTATAACAAAATGACTCGGTGAAATGTAAATTTTCAAACCTATATTGCTACATAATGGCTGTCTGATTTATTAAGCACATTAAAACTCAAATCCTTGTGGTAATTGCGGTCCTTATTTAGAAACTTGTTAGCAACTGTTTCAAATCCTTGTTTGAAGTGTGACTGTGTGTAATATATTCCAAAAAACTATTAAAAATGTCTGAAGGAAATCAGAAACTTGAAAGAGCTAATTCTTTTCTGGATTTTAGCACTATGAGTCACAGTAATATTACATAGCATAGCATTTTGTCCTAATCATGTGACCCTGGACCACAAAACCAGTCATAAGCAGCATGGGTATAGTTGTAGAAATAGTCAATAATACAATATATAAGTCAAAATTATAAATGTTCTTTAATGCCAAAAATCATTAGGATATTAAATAAAGATCACATTCCATGAAGGTATTTTGTAAATTTTCTTACTGTAAATATATCAAAACTTAATTTTTGTTTAGTAATATGCATTGCTAAGAACTTAATTTGGACAACTTTAAAGTTGAATTTCTCAGTATTTTGATTTTTTTGCACCCTCAAACCATGCATCATTGAAAAGTTGATTTATTCAGCTTTCAGGTGATCTCATCTCAATTTAGAAAAAAAAGGCCCTTATGACTGGTTTTGTGGTCCAGGATCACATATGGAATAAGTCAAATAAAAAAAAAATGACAGTTCTAATTACTCACCCTCAAAACTTTCCAAACGGATTTTCTTTCTTTATGAAATGTGAGATGTTAGGCAGAAGGTCCAAGCTTGTGTTTTCCATATAATGAAATATGACATACAAGTATCATAAATGTAGTCATATTTAACATAAAGATATGACTGAAATAGAATTAACTCTTCGAAAAAAGGTTCCAAATAAGAAATTGTTAAATAGCATTGTTATTTTTGCTTTCTTTGCGCACAAAAAATATTTTAGTAGCTTTATAACATTATGGTTTTTACCACTGATGTCACATGGTCTATTTTAATGACTTCCTTACTACCTTTCTGGGACATTTCAGTTGCATTGCTGTCTTTGCAGGGTCAAAAAGCTCTCTGACTTTTTGAGTAAACTACCCCTTTAACTTGACCTTCAATTTCTAGCATAACCGATGAACCAAAAAATAATATCATGATTTGATTTTTGTTAAGTTTTTTTGTTGTTGTTTACAAAACTATTCTAGAATATAAAAGAACCATTTTAATTTACTGAGGTGTAGGGACGTAACGATATCAAAATCTCACGATAAAATAATATCTTAATATGAAGTCCACAATAAGATATTTAAAAAAAGACAAATGAAGACTTGGAAAAAAAATTAACATTTTGTACGTTTTAAAGTTAAATTATTTTATCTAATGCACTTTGAGAGTTCAAAATTAAGAATTTGAACTTAAACTAGAATATAATAATATTTTTATATTACTGTTATTCCTATGAGAGTAATAGCCATATATTGTAAAACAACTACACTGTAAAATAAATGAAAATGAATATTGTATATTATTTTTGCTTGACACTACAGTAGGAAAATGACAATACTTCTTTACTAATTTCTACACTTGAAAGAGATATTCTGAATTTGGATTGCAATAACTTTACCCATTTAAACCACTAGCTGTCAGCAATTCTTACTGCACTTTTAAGCTTTTATTTTGATGGAAATTTGACCCCATAGGAAACGACAGTAGAGCTTCTATTTTGAAAAAATAAAATTGAGCTGATCGCCTGAACGGAGTGTGCACTTCGCTTTGAAATGCACAGCGAAAACTGACCTGATGAAGGATTTAAGCCATATTGTGCTTTCAGTTTTAGTTTAGATACTGTGCCAAAGCATAATGGCCCAAAATACAACTTTAAAGATATTTTATATGTTAGAATAAGAAGGTTAAATATATTTTAAAAACTATTCTTTTTGCCTGGAAGACCTATCGTTTCATATCGTCATGTGACCACGATGATATCGAGACAATTTTAATAGGCTGATACCAAGATATTGATGATACCATTACATCTCTGAGGTGACAAGACAACAAAATAGCATACTACTGTTTTAAAAGGTTATCATTGCATAATGGACACTTATTCAGTGTATACTGCACAGTAAGCGGTATGGAGTATTCCTTTTTGTACACAGCAATAATTAACACTCATTAATCAGACACTTTTATACTAACAGTACATTTACTACAGGGACAACCCCCTTGGAGTAACCTGACATTAAGTGCCTCGCACAACAGTGAAAGCTCATGAGTCTTGCAGGGTTTTAACGACTTCACCACACCAGCCCAAAAAGCAGCACTATCAAAGCTTCTGATATTGCAATAACAACAATTAAGCCATTTATAAAGTAGCTTAAAAAAGATCAGCCAACCACAAGCAGCCGGCAAGAAATATCACCGCATCTCCAACTCCAAACACTGTAAGTACAACACAATTCATCAAACTGGAAGACATTTGGTGGATAGGCCAATTATACCCTTACCCTCTGATAAATGGTTTTATTTTCCTTCGTCATTTAAAGACCGTGTGCGCTAATGTTTTATACCGTCCTACGGTTACATTCTGCCCTTTTCCTTATTACGCCGAAGGCCGAGCGAGGGACTGGACACTTACTGGAAGGTACATTAACTAAGTGCGCAGAGATAATGATTTTTTCCTACTGCCCTACAAGAAGACATTAATTGATAAATGAGAGCTATCTCTTTAGCAATTTTATGCTTTCAGCACTGAGCTTATTGGAGCACAAATATACTCCATGATATTTATCATTTAGTATTACAACGACAAAATAATTAATCACTGGACCTCATTACAGAAATGGGAAAAACATGAAACAGTAGGATGAAATCCTGATGACCGTGTTTGCCAGGGTCGAAAATTACAAAAATTGCACTGAGAGAGCATACTGTGGACCTTTATTCAGAAAACTGTTTGCGAAACCATTCTTATGCAAATTGTCGCATTAAATTCAATGTCACGATTTATGTAAAAATGGATTAATGAACAATCTTCACAAAAATTCTACTCGTGTTTTCTGAATAACTTCCATCGCAACCCTGCAGCGAAGGACATGCAAAAAGAAAATATTTTCAGAGCCTCTGCACTTTTGCCAAGGTTTTACATCATAGTAGCTGTCATAGTTTAAAATTATAAAAGTGTAAAATACGACACGCACATAGATTTAGACTTTAACCAGAGCACACTACCAGTCAAAAGTTTTTGAACAGTAAGACTTTCAATGTTTTTAAAGAATTCTCTTCTGCTCACCAAGCCTGCATTTATTTGATCCAAAATACAGCAAAAGCAGTAATATTGTAAAATATCATTAATATTTAAAATAACTGCTTTCTATTTGAATGTATTTTAAAATGTAATTTATTCCTGTGATTAAAGTTAAATTATTATCATCCATATTTAAAACAGTTGAGTAATTTTTTTTCAGGATTCTTTGATGAATAGAAAGATCCAAAGATCAGCAATTATCTGAAATAAAAAAAACTTTTGTAACATTAACATCATAATAAATGCTTTTTAAGCAGTAGATCAGTATGTTAGAATGATTTCTGAAGAATCATGTGACTGGAGTAATGATGCTAAAAATTCAACTTTAAAATTGCAGGAATAAAGTGCATTTTAAAATATAATCAAATAGAAAACAGCCATTTTAAATAGCAAAAATATTTAAAAAAAAATGTTTACTGTTTTTGCTGTACTTTGGATTAAATAAATGCAGGTTTGGTAAGCATTAAAAATCTTACTGTTCAAAAACTTTTGACTGGTAGTGTAGATGCCATATTTCAAGTGACAAAAGTTGAGTTTGCTAAAACTAAAAATACATAATAAAGGTACTTTTCAAGAATTTGCAGCATGCAAAAACCCAATCTTACACCTAATTGCCTAGTATCGAAATTCTGCCAACCAAAAATATTTGGCTGAATTGATTTTTTGGTTTTGTCCGAAATAGTTTTGAAGGCCGAAATTTTCCAATGACATGCTTTGACTGTGTCAGCGTCTATTTTGCACGCAAAATGTGGATAAGCTACAACCGTTAAACATGTTTCACCCAAAAATTATGCTGGAGTAGAAAAATACATAAATTGCATTGTAAAAGCATAATGAAAATCTAGTTACATTTTCTTCCTTAACTTCCTTCGCAACCCTGCAGCAAAAGTCATGCAAAAGAAAAACTATTTTCAGAGCCTCTGCACTTTTGTCACAGTTTTACTGCTACTCGTCTGTGAACATGATACCTGAATAGCATACTGAGTTCAACTATCCAACTTTAATTATGATTTATTTTTGGTAAACAATTCATTTCTGTGCATCACTACCCATACACACTCTACATGACACTATACAGTAATCTTGCTAGCCTGGGAAACTTCCGACTCTGCAAAAGTCTGCATGAATTATCTTTAAATTCAAGCCGGGTTAGCTGGATCGTAGAGGCATTCACACTGATTTCAAGGTGCAACCTTCATTTATTTTGTGGCTGTGGGCCAGTGGATCTGCGGGGACGGTCGGGGTCCTTCAACAGCACCTGTAGTTGCGTTGATACTTAGCTTAAGGAGCACGCGGGGGAGAGATTTGGCAATGGCTTCTTTCAGGCTACGGTTCATTGACTCCGCCATAGCAGAACTTGGAGGGCGATAAGACCGTCAGAGTCCTGCAGGACCCCAGTGCTGCTCTCTCAACTGCATCCAGTGTTTAAGAAACCCTGTGCTCGCTTACTAATGCCAGGATTTAGAGGTCAAGGCACCGTCACTGTTGTTACTGTATTTAAAGCTAAGCTCTTGTTCCTAATATCTGAAAGTAATATGCATGCAGGGCTGCTTAGAACAAATACCCAAGTGATAATACATTTGCTTTCTAAAGACTAAACATTTGCTTGTACTGCTGCAGTAATCATTTAGTCAGGGGTGTAGAATCTATTTTAAAGTTTGAGGGGCAGTTTAAGTACACTAAGTATGGTTTTATAATCAAATTTTAAGACCTGCACACGTAAAATTAATACTGTACTTGCCTAATATTAATACTTAAAGGGACAGTTCACCCAAAAATAAAAATTCTGTCATTACTCCCACTCATGTTCTTCCAAACCCGTAGACCTTCGTTCATTTTCAGAACACAAATTAAGATATTTCTGATGAAATCTGAGCACTTTCTGACTCTCCATAGACAGCATTGGTACCTACAGTATACGGTCAAGGCACAGAAACATAGTAAGATTTGTTGTTAAAGCAGTCTATGTGACAGTGGTTCAACCATAATTTTATGAAGCTACGAGAATATTTTGTGCACAAAGAAAACAAAAATAATGACTTTTTTCTGATCATGGACTATTTTAAAGAGTTACTACGTTGCTGTACATTGACCATGGTAGTAGCCTTGCTGTCTATGGAGAGACAGAAAGCTCTCGGATTTGATCAGAAATATGTTAATTTTTTTTTTGAAGATGAACAAATGTCTTATGGGTTTGGAACGGCATGAGTAATTAATAACAGAATTTTCTTTTTTGCGTGAACGATCCCTTTAATAGTGTTCATACAAAACAAACCTATACACTTTCAAAATAAATTATGTATCTCAGGTTATTTAACTTAATTAAACAGGCTGAGTCACATATTTGCCTGCAAAACAGGGTAATTGCTGGGTCCCACTTATTCACTTTAGTA
This sequence comes from Garra rufa, assembly GCF_049309525.1. Lineage (NCBI taxonomy): Eukaryota > Metazoa > Chordata > Actinopteri > Cypriniformes > Cyprinidae > Garra > Garra rufa. The sequence goes on from NC_133375.1 coordinate 36,002,730, forward strand.
TTGCGCCCTTTACTGTTTACGAAGTCCTTCTCTATATGATTTAGTAGCATCCACACTTTTTTTGTGGTTTACTTCAGACTGCATAATTATCAGAACAACATATTTGGTAGAAGGGTTGTCACGATACCATAAAATGACTTATGATACTATACCAGCTGTAGTATCACAATACCATGCAGTATTTTGTCAATTTAAAATTCAATTCTACAAAATGAATCAAAATTTGGTATTAATACATTTAGACTGTATTTATAATTGCATAAATAATGTTATAAGATTAATGTTTTAAGATTATATGTTTTAAAATTGTAATATGATGGGAAACTTAAATCAGCCAAGCAGGTGGCAGTCATTCAAACGATTCTTTCAAAAGGGCTGAATCCTTCAGGAGCGAATCAAATTACTGTTTTTATTTATGGCTAATTGTATCAGTAATTCGCCCAAGCCAACGCAGGTTCAGATTCGAGCACAGACACGAAACAACTTAACTCTTGCTTGTGTCGTATTGCTGAACTGTGAGTAGCATTTTTGCTCGCTTATCTTGAAATGTACAAGTTAGCAGCTTGTATATTAAAACATATTCATTTATAATGTTAAAAAAATATATATATAATGATTGATAAGAACCAAGTACAAAGCCGCTATGTTAATGAATAGAATTGCATTCGTGATTGCAAAAATGCTTCCAGAAACTATTTATTACACCTGTTCTAAAAGTGGGCAAATGAATAAAATTAATACTTTCTTGTAAGATATTATGATGTTGAATAAGTCATTCTTGAATAACATTAGATGCAGATGGATTAGGCGCAGTAATATCACGCAGCGCCTGAAGTTCGGTCACAATTTTAAAAAAGCTGGTCACATTGGCAGTTACCTAGCTGGGAACTAATTCCAGGCGCTATTACACCAGAATGGGAGTGTAGTTCCTAATCTTATCGGCCTAGAAAACCGCAGCTTTACATTTTCCGCCAGTTTTAGTACATGATATATCTACAGAAGAGTCAAGTTTTAAATAGGACAAATATCGAAATCGTTGGTTATTTTTGAACGCGATGCTATACTGGCCTCATAGGATTCAATGATCTATGCTAAGCTATGCTAAACAGGAGAACAGCTGAATATATTTCCAAATGGTAAAACTCAACTTATTAACTCGAGGGGAGTTGGAGAATGAGCCTATTTCCAAAAAAAGTGGAGTGTTCCTTTAAGCTTTAGTATTAGCCTTTTTCACACTTCCGTGTTTCTGGCTTCCGGATTGGCGCTTGCAGGGTAAAAGTTTTTCCGGTGACAGCAGCGGCCGTACTTAACAAGCGTAAATTCGGGAATGAAAGTCTATTTTTACAAAATAGATACTATGATACTATGATATATACGGGGGTTTTACTCTAAAAATAGCAAACATTTCTTCAAAAACTTTGTGTCAGCTTCTGGTCATCACAAATACTATGTTTATTTAATTATGAATGTTAGCACTTATAATACAGCACAGTTTTGAGCTTTGCCGTTCTGTCTATTTGGTGCTGGCTGTGCATTATGACTCTTCATGTATTTTTTTCGCGATTGTTAATATTGTTATTATTATTATTAAAGTAATATTCTATTTTCTACTTGCTCTCCTTTGCATTGTTCATTTTACGGTGTAAATGTACGTTGCATAATGTGCCCAGGGATATACATAATAAAATAATATAATACTAAACAAGACATGACTCCGATTAATGGCTTTATTCCCTTTGGATCTGGATTACGTTCTTGTATTGAGTTTATGCATCATCCGGACTCAGAATCATTTAATTTATTCTTGAGGAAATGTGCATTTGGATATAAATGCTGTCATAATTTACCATGATGTAGTGATTCAAGGGAAATGACTGAGTAAATTGAGAAAATATGCTTAAATATACCGGAGATGGAGAACAGAAACTACAGCTGGCGCTATGTTGCGCATATTATATTGACGAGTCAGCGGTCTGAGTGCCCATATAAATTACAAACAAGTAAAATGTTGTTTCTTTGTTTATTATATAACAACAACTTGGAAAGCAGACAAAAAAGAAAAGGTAAAAGGCATTATTTGAGACAAGAGCATATTAATATAATAGGCGCAGACCTGTAGCGGAACTGACTTTACCCTGCGCTGACGTAATTTCCGATTTTTGTGAAAAAGGCCAATCGCGATACTACCGTAGTACCGGTATATATCGTGCAACCCTATTTAGTACATTAACCATGCAATCCATGCTGTTTAGTCAATGAAGCCGGTACTTTGATTAGTAGTAAATCCCCATCACGTGCATTCAGCTGGAGGGGCAATTCAAACACCCCGCCGTAAATCACTGACAAGCCACGCCAAATCGCGCATTCGATTTTCAGCGCGATTTGGCGTGGCTTGTCAGTGATTTAAGGCTGTGTGTATTAACTGCCACTCCAGCTGAACGCACGTGATGGGGATTTACTACTAATCAAAGTACCGGCTTCATTGACTAAACGCCCTCACAGCATCATTCGATTAATCGTTGCAGTCCTACATCCGAGTATTGCCGAAATGACTGTGCATCCGGGTAACTTTAACTGACCAAATCATGAATCAAGCGCAGACCCTCTATTATGTAACTAAAATAACAATACTACCCATAAAGAAAATTTATGCATAATAAAGAAAATGTAAAAAATTTATTAATTATAAACAAGCCTGAATTACACCGAGACTCTTATTTTGAAATGTCTCTGCTTTACAGCTGCACATCCAGAAATAGCCTAAAATACTCACTCTTATAACCATTTACAATAACGTTAAATTACAATAAAAAACAAACAAACAAACAAACATAATAAAGACCTCTTACAAAGACAATTAAAACTTATGCTATACAATTTAAGATATTTACGACTTATAGCCTTACATTTGGTTAAAATGAACCCACGGGAAAACGTGAACGTGAAACTTACGTCTAACACAGTAATCAACGAAAATGACAAACCGCAATTTATAAACGAACTGACATGCTTTAAAATTGAACTGACACGCTTTAATTATCATTACTTAACACCAATGCTGTGTTTGAACGGAACGTAATAACGTTAGATAATTAACGTTAGTCGTGTGTGGCGTTTTGAAACGCACTGCACACGCACCTTTCGTGTTTTCATGTGTGCTTTCGGTAACTTACCGGTTTCGGGGATGAATTGTCCATTAGCTAACGTTTTTAGATCCAGTAACTCTCTTCCAAAGGAGTCGTTCACGTTAGTTTACTTTAAAGCTGCTGTCCGTTAATTAAAATGTAATGGAAGAACTCGCGTCGGCGTCATGGACGTCGCCACCGTTACACCTCACTGCATGATTACAGGTGAAATGCGCAACTATCGCGAGAATACAATAGCCTTGGTTGACATCGATTATTAGTAATTCCTTAATACTGAAAAGTTGTTTTAGATTTAGCCTACACCTAATATTAGATTATTTATTAACTATTATATATATATATTTATATTTATAATTCCCAGTCCCGAATTGACTGCTTTAAAGGTACACTAAGGCAGGTTAATTTACATCTGTACAATCTTTTAAAAAGTTCACATATTACTAAGGCCACTTCACACCAAGAGCAATAACCATAAAAATAACTATAATAATGATATAAACTTAGCGTCCACATCAACCTTAGTTAATGTTTTGCAGGAATGAATGCAAGCTGTGAGGGAAATAAGTACATTGGTTTGTACTGTAGTTTAATAACATGCCATTTGTTTAGCTCACAAAACATCTTTCCAAAAAGAAACTTTTAGTAGACAAAACTAGTATCTGAATACGTTGTTCTGCTAATTTATGCTGTCTAAACCACGGAAAAACGTATGGAAAGTACTAAACCATATAGAGAAGGACTTAGTAAGCAGGAAAGGGCACAATATTTTGACAAACTAAAGTTAATAGGTGGTAAAGATACCTAGCAGTATTAATTAAGATATTATCCTAATAGATATTATCCTTCAGCCCGTCCTTCGGATGAGACGTTAAACCGAGGTCCTGACTCTCAGTGGTCATAAAAAATCCCATGGCACTTCTCGTAAAATAAGTAGGGGTGTCCCCGGTGTCCTGGCCAAATTCCCTTCACTGGCCCTAGTCAATCATGGCCTCCAAATAATCCCCTTTCATTGAATTGGCTATATCACTCTCTCCTCTCCACCTGTAGCTGGTGTGTGGTGAGCGCACCGGCGCCGTTGTACTGTGGCTGCCGACGCATTATCCAAGTGGATGCTGCACACTGGTGGTGGTTGAGGAGAGAACCCCCATATGATTGTAAAGCGCTTTGGGTGTACGGCAATACACAACGAAAGCGCTATATAAATGCATCATTCATTCATTCATTCATTCATTCATTCATTCATTCATTCATTCATTCTAATATTTCACCTACCTTCACTGGAAATGATAACAGGAATGTTATCCTTGCCCTGGAAATCCTTGCCCTGGAAATCCTGTTTCAGTTTGACCAAACACAAACGCCTTTTGTCCCTCAGACAGTTTTTGCACTCTTCTCCTTGATTTGTTATAACTTTTGGCAGTCTATAGTACTTAAAATGTTTTTACCGGTCCGACCGATTAGTACAGGCCAAAACGTGACAATAATTGATCATTTTCAGCAGCAATAATCAGCTAAATATGTACGTTTCGATCGGTTTAGTGGCATTGATTATGTTCAGTGCCGCCAATATGGCCAAATGATGACGTGTCATGAAAACACTCTGTTGTTGCATAATAAAGAAAAGCATGCATGTAAAATCTAGGTGGAACTTAATTGCTGTTATAGGCCTACACAGTATGTCAGTGTTGAAGTCTATTTTTATGATAACTACACCTCTGCATTTGACACAGCTTTTGTATATTCAGTTACCCTCGCAACTGAAAAAGCTTGATTGACTTTAGAGTTTGTGTGAGCAGCAGAATGCATGACCTGAATGGAAATATTTCACAAAGACATTCATGGCACTCGCACAAAATGTCACTCTTTCATTTCCCCTTTCTGCAATTTACAATAATTGTTTGTGAAGCTCATTTTATGAATTAGGCGGGAATGCCTTTGATGCCGGGCAGAATGTGCTGCTCTTATTAAGATTGAGCGAGAATACCTGTGACAAGCGACTTTTTAAAATGCAATTACCTAATTGGATGCAACCGTCCTACTAATTGTAATATGAGTAGGCAAATCTATCATCACACAGAATTTGCTGGCTGGACATCATTTTGGGGCATCTGTTCTCCTCTTGCTGTTCATAAACAATGTTGGCTATGTTATTTTTAAAAGTAGGAAGCATTCACTTGACAGAGATTAGCAGTGACCTGATATTATGTATTTTGAACAAGAATTTTCAGTGTCATGAGTGTCAGAGATCGTTATTGATGCATCAAAGTTAAGAACTGCTTTAATTTATGCAAATTGAAACCTTGGCAGAAAATGAACGCTACTGTTACTGGAAACCAGCAACACTTTTAAATACTGTCATTGTGGTCATTACATGTAATCTGGATTATGCTATTGTTATTATTTATAACTAGAGTATATTACATTTTAAAATGCTTATAATCAAATTACGGTCACTTTTTACGGATTACATGATCACACAATGGCAGATAAATTGTTCATAATTTACTGATTCTTCCTATTTTTTTCTTTCTAAAAATTCTGTCATACCATTTAGCTTTGACAATATTTACTGATGACTTGTAACCTGAAATGATAGAAGAAGGATTGGAGATGATTTTCCTATAAAAATAAGGTAGGAAATGTGCTAGGGTGAAGGTTTAATTTTGACAGTGATGAATAGACAACATCCCCCTCCCCATCCAACTACCCCAACATTTTTGCATTTATGATGACTTTTGACTACAGTTTCATCATGTCATCTAAAGTCTTTATTTAGGCTATGTTAGCTACTCATAATTCATAAGGAATTATATGTTAGCGTAATCATCAGACAATGGTTACACAATTTTGATTATGTAAAACTAACATTACAGCAGCATTTTTTAGAGATGTTTTCTTTGGATTGTTTGACTGAGAATATAGCAAAACAATTTTCTTGCTAGCTAAATTTCACATAAACTAAAATTTACTGCCTCTAAACCTCTCTTTTCTTAATCAATGAAAGCTATCCAAAGTTCTGTTAATCCTAAAGAGCAGTGAAAACTGTGGTTATACAAATGGTAACCTATACGCTAAAAAAACATGATTACTTTTCTTAAGGGATTTGTGTTTGTGTATACTTTCTTCTTTTCTCTTTTCTTTGTTTTGTTTTCATAGCTGTACTGCCTTAATAGTGTGATGTTTTGTATTGTTTAATTAAAAAAGAAGTAAGACGAAGTCCTGATCTAAATCAAATGATTCACGATACATGCTTTGAAGTTTGGATCTGAATCAAAAGATTCGCGCACCCACTTCAAAGTTCCAATCTGAATCAAATAATTTGCAGACCCACTCTGAATTTCTGTTTTAAATCAAATGATTCGTGATCCGTGCTCTGAAGTTCCAATCTGAATCAAATGATTTCTAAACCCGCTCCAAAGTTCCGATCTAAATAAAAATAATTTGCGATATGCGCTCCGAGTCCTGATCTTAATCAAATGATTTGCGATACGGGAGAACAGATCTGAATAATGATTCAAGAACCCGTTCCGAAGGTTAGATCTTAATCAAATGATTTGTGATCTGTGCTCTGAAGTTCTGATCTGAATCAAATGATTCACAAACCCGTTCCGAAGTTCAGATCTAAATTAAAAGATTTGTGATCTGCGCTCTGAAGTCCCGATCTGAATCAAATAATTCACGAACTCACTCCGAAGTTCAGATCTAAATCAAATGATTTGTGATCCGCGCTCTGAAGTCCCAATCTGAATCAAATGATTCACAAACCCGTTCCGAAGTTCAGATCTAAATCTAATAATTTATGATCCGCACTCTGAAGTCCCGATCCCGATGATTCGTGATATGCAAAGTTTCGATCTAAATCAAATGATTCACGATCTGCGCTTTAAAGCCCTGATCTGAATCAAATGATGCACAAAGCTGCTCTGAAGTTCAGATCTACATCAAATCATTTGCGAACCCAGATTTCAGATCTAAATCAAATGATTCGTGATACACTTTCCTAGGTTTCAATCTACCAGAAGATTCACAAACCAACTCCGAAGTTGCGATCTGAATAAAGATTCACGAATCCACTCTGAAGTTCGAATCTAAATCAAATAATTCACAAATCGCGCTCCAAAGTCCCGGTCTGAATGAAATGATTCGCTATCCACACTCCGTAGTCCCGATCTGAATCAAATGATTCATAAACCCGGATCCAAGTACTGACTTGAATGAAATGATTTACGATCTGCGCTCTGAAGTTCCGATCTGAATCAAATGATTCCTAAACCTGCTCCAAAGTTCCGATCTAAATAAAAATTATTTGCGATATGCGCTCCGAGTCCTGATCTTAATCAAATGATTTGCGATACGGGAGTCCAGTTCTGAATAATGATTCACGAACCCGTTCCAAAGTTTAGATCTAAATCAAATGATTCGTGATCCGCACTCTGAAGTCCCGATCTGAATTTAATTCACGAACTCGCTCCGAAGGTTAGATCTTAATCAAATGATTCGTGATCTGTGCTCAGAAGTTCTGATCTGAATCAAATGATTCACAAACCCGTTCCGAAGTTCAGATCTAAATTAAAAGATTTGTGATCTGCGCTCTGAAGTCCCGATCTGAATAAAATAATTTACGAACTCACTCCGAAGTTCAGATCTAAATCAAATGATTTGTGATCCGCGCTCTGAAGTCCCGATCTGATTAAAATAATTCACAAACTCATTTCGAAGTTCAGATCTAAATCAAATGATTCACGATCCGCACTCTGAAGTCCCGATCTGAATCAAATGATTCACAAACCCATTCCGAAGTTCAGAATCTAAATCAAATAATTTATGATCCGCGCTCTGAAGTCCCGATCTGAATCAAATAATTCACAAACTCACTCTGAAGTTCAGATCTAAATCAAATGATTTGCGTTCCGCTCTCATAAATCCCGATCTGAATCAAATAATTCACAAACTCACTCTGAAGTTCAGATCTAAATCAAATGATTCGCAATCCGCTCTCTGAAATCCCGATCTGAATCAAATAATTCACAAACTCGCTTCGAAGTTCAGATTTAAATCAAATGATTTGCGATCCATGCTTTGAAGTCCCAATTTGAATCACATGATTCACGCTCCAAAGTACCAATCTGAATCAAATAATTCATAACAGTTTCGATCTAAATCCAATAAATCGCAATATGCACTTTGAAGTCCCAACCTGAATCAAATGATTTACAATCTGCGCTCCGAAGTTTCGATCTAAATCAAATGATTCACGATCTGCGCTTTAAAGCCCTGATCTGAATCAAATGATGCACAAAGCTGCTCTGAAGTTCAGATCTACATCAAATCATTCGCGAACCCAGATTAAAGTCCCGACCTGAATCAAATGGTGCACGATCCGAAATTACAACAACAGTGGTTGCATACACATATATTTAGTTGTTTGATCAAAATTATTGCTATGGACAATTTAGTAGTCACTGGATATTGGTAGGGACATGTCCTTAGCGTCTCTACTAAATTCTATGCCATTGGAAATCATTAAGTATCCTAAAAGTCGATAAGGAGGGGGAATCTTAATCTTAGCCTAATCTTAGCACTCAGCATATCCCCACAAAAAAGTTTATTGTCGGCATAGCTTGCACACCTCAAATATACACCTGTTTTTCCCAACAAGAGTCTTCAGTTGTATTTTGACAGTTTAAAATAAATCCTTATATCTTACCATTTCAATATAATTTTGTAAATGTAACCATTCAATTGAAAATCTACTTAAAAACTTGTGTAACGTTACTCCCATCATAAGAGTGGACCATCAATAATCACAAAATCAATGGAGCAAGAATCAGACGGGAGAGAGAGACATGGAGACAGGCAAGAGAAACTCAGGCTAAATCAATGAAATGCAAAATATTTGAAATGGCTGAGCAGCAAAAGGTTGGCCAAGAGATGTTACTGGAAGAGGGGCAGGCAGTTTTTAATTTTCCAAAGTGGTTCCAAAGCAGTGTCTGACGCCTCCGGATTGGGATTAAATTAGACGTCCGATGATGGAGTGCTATGGTGAAGAGTCCCTGACCCCTTCTATCCTGACAGGTCTGTACGGTTTGAAATCTCACTCTGAATAAATGGAGAAGACGCAAAGTGCAGAGGATCCATTTGAGACGTGCCCTTGGAAAAAGTCCACCCACTCGTCCTGAACACACGGCGCACGAAAGCAGACATTTTTATTGAGATGAACCTCTTCTGCTTTCAAGATTATAAATGGGGTCATGATTTCTCCTCTTGGTCACTTCGGCTGCTTCGATCACATCGTTGGGAGTGTTTTTTGAATAATTAATTAATTAATTAATTTAGAAGGTACTGCGGCTCTAGTTTTGTTAGAATAATTACCTGAATGAGAGCTAAATGCTATAACCATTCAAAAGTTTGGGGTCAGTAAGATTTTTTATATTTTTATCAGAGCAATTCCGAGATTAAAGTTACAATATTTAGACTTTATTCTCTAAACATTTTGACTTTATTCTCAGAATTTCAACTTTATTCTCAAAACATTTTGAATTTATTCTCAAAATATTTCGACTTTATTCTCGGAATTTCTACTTTATTTTCTAAACATTTCGACTTTAATCGTGTAATTTTCGATTTTTTTATTTTTGAATGTGCCACTAAAACGCTGTCATAGTTTTCAACATTGATAATAAGAAATTGTATTATTTTCAGTCATGTGACATGTGAGTAATGGCTGCTGGAAATGTATCTTTGCATGACAGGAATAAATTACATTTTAAAATAAATTCAAACAGAAAATTTTTAATTTGTAATAATATTTCACAACATTACTGTTTTAATCAAATAAATGCAGCATTGCTGAACATGAGAGACATGAAAAAAAAGATCACATTGACCCCAAACTCTTTAACATCTTCATTATTTTAGGAGTCAGGCTCATAGGAAAGAAAAATCACAATGAAGTATCTTTAATATCTCAAATTCTAGCCACCAGTGATGTCATCTATCGTCAGTAGTTCCTGTAGTCTCTAAATTTCACATAAAAAACATCTCAAGACTGAGACAAAATAGTTATAAAATCAAACATTTCTCATCATATTCAAACATAACTATTCAATGAACTTTCCCCACATCAATTTACAGTTATGGCCAAAAGTTTTAAGAATGACACAAATATTAGTTTTCACAAAGTTTGCTGCTAAACTGCTTTTAGATATTTGTTTCAGTTGTTTCTGTGATGTACTGAAATATAATTACAAGCACTTCATACGTTTCAAAGGCTTTTATCGACAATTACATGACATTTATGCAAAGAGTCAGTTTTTGCAGTGTTGGCCCTTCTTTTTCATGGCCTCTGCAATTCGACTGGGCATGCTCTCAATCAACTTCTGGGCCAAATCCTGACTGATAGCAACCCATTCTTTCATAATCACTTCTTGGAGTTTGTCAGAATTAGTGGGTTTTTGTTTGTCCACCCGCCTCTTGAGGATTGACCACAAGTTTTAAGATCTGGGGGGTTTCCAGGCCATGGACCCAAAATGTCAACATTTTGGTCCCCGAGCCACTTAGTTATCACTTTTGCCTTATGGCATGGTGCTCCATCGTGCTGGAAAATGCATTGTTCTTCACCAAACTGTTGTTGGATTGTTGGAAGAAGTTGCTGTTGGAGGGTGTTTTGGTACCATTCTTTATTCATGGCTGTGTTTTGGGGCAAAATTGTGAGTGAGCCCACTCCCTTGGATGAGAAGCAACCCCACACATGAATGGTCTCAGGATGCTTTACTGTTGGCATGACACAGGACTGATGGTAGCGCTCACCTTTTCTTTCCAGATGCCCCAAACAATCGGAAAGAGGCTTCATCGGAGCATATGACTTTGCCCCAGTCCTCAGCAGTCCATTCGCCATACTTTTTGCAGAAGATCAATCTGTCCCTGATGTTTTTTTTGGAGAGAAGTGGCTTCTTTGCTGCCCTTCTTGACACCAGGCCATCTTCCAAACAGGAATACTAGGGGCATTACTTTGAACACATCAAAATCGATATATTTTTACAACACTAAGAAGGCTCGACACACCATGGAACTTTGCTCGAAGTATCGTCTGGGTCTCTACACATGAACTCGAGCATTGAGAACATTGTTTGTGTACACAGAGTTTACTAAAAAGAACGTTTTTGAACAACTCACTTTCACTGTTTGAGTTTCCGCTCGCGGCCGTCTTGCCAGTCAAGAGGTGTCGATCTCTGAATGTGAGGATGGATAGCTCCTAAAGCATATTTCCATATAAATGCCCGGCTAATCCGTTGTTTTGTCGCAAGTGAGAAACAATGTTAACCTTCTAGTTGTAAAAAGCCTCATATTAGCCTAATATTTCGTCCTATGGAGTCCATTCATTCGCATTCGGAGATCGACACGTCTTGACTGGCAAGACGGCTGCGAGCGGAAACCCAAACAGTGTAAGTGAGTTGTTCAAAAACGTTCTTTTTAGTAAACTCTGTGTACACAAACAATGTTCTCAATGCTCGAGTTCATGTGTAGAGACCCAGGCGATACTTCGAGCAAAGTTTCATGGTGTGTCGAGCCTTCTTAGTGTTGTAAAAATATCGATTTTGATGCGTTCAAAGTTATGCCCTTAGTACTCCCATTCACCGGCCATTGACTACAAAACGAAATCACGGTCAATCTCAAAAACGGCTCGTTTGTCGTAATTATGCTTTTAGGTATAAGTTTGTCTCGTTTACAGTAAAAAAAAAAAACAGCCCAGGTTGCATTTTGGCAATAGTTATCCTTTAATGACAGCAATGAAATGCAGTGGAAAGTTTTTTTCGGGATTAAGTTAATTTTCATGGCTAAGAAGGACTATGCAATTCATCTGATCACTCTTCATAACATTCTGGAGTATATGCAAATTGCTATTATAAAAACTTGAGCAGCAACTTTTCCAATTTCCAATATTTATGTAATTCTCAAAACTTTTGTCCACGACTGTATACTCCATACACCATAATGAGAAAGCAAAAAACAGATTTGCGACAACTTTGCAAATTTATTAAAAATAAAACACTGAAATAAGTACATTGCATAAGTATTCATACCCTTAATGATGCACTTTTACAGTCTTTTTGGGTAAGAAGCGACAAGTTTTGCACATCTGTATTTAGCAATTATCTACCATTCTTCTTCTCACCTCTTCACCTCTCAAGCTCTGTCAGCTTGGATGGGGGCTGGCAGACATTTTCAGGTTTCCACAGAAATGTTTGATTGGGTTTAAGCCCAGACTGTGGCTGGACCACTCAAGGACATTCACAAAGTTGTTTATAAGCCACTCTTGCTGTGTGCTTAGGGTCATTGTCCTGTTGGAGGTGAACTTTTGGCCCAGTTTGAGGTTCTGAATGCTCTGAACTGGGTTTTCATTAAGGCTATCTCTATATTTTGCTGTGTTGAGCTTTTCTTCTACTCTGACAAGTCCCTCAGTCTCTGTCGCTGAAAAACAACCCCACAGCATTAGGGTTCTACCAGCACACTTTACTTTTGGGATGCTACTGTGCAGGTGATGAGCAGTGTCTGGTTTCCACCAAACATGACACTTGGAATTGAGGTTCATCAGATCAGAGAATCTTGTTTCTCACAATCTCAGAGTTCTTTCGGTGCTTTGTTGCAAATTCCAGGTGTTTTCATGTGTCTTCATTGAAGAGAAGATTGGGTTTGGCCACACCACCATAAAGCCCAGATCGGTGGAGTGTTGCAGTGATGTTTGTCCTTCTGTAAGTTTCTCCCATCTGCATATACAATCATGGAGCTCAACTAGAGTGACCATCAGCTTTTTGGTCACCACTCTAACCAAGGTCCTTCTCCATCAATTGCTCAGTTTGGCCAGGAAGCCAGCTCTAGGAAGATTCCTAGTTTTTCCAAACTTCGTCCATTACGGATAATGGAGGTTACATGCTTCTGTGAACCTTCCATGCCCCTGATTTTTTTCTGAACTCTTCCCCAGATGTGTGGTTTGACACAGTCCTGTTTTTGAGCTTTACATGCAGTTATTTTGGTTTTTGCTCTGATATGCACTTTCAGCTGTTAGACCTTTTATTAAGATGCATATGCCTTTCCAATCATACCCATTCAACTGAATTTACCAGGTTTTGCCAAGTGTAGTAACATCTACAAGCGATATGAATGCTCCTGAGCTAAATTTCAAGTGTCCCAGAAAAGGGTATGAATACTTATGCAACGGAATCATTTAAGTGTTTTATTTCTAATAAATTTGCAATATTGTTACAAGCTTTGTCATTATGTATGGAGTGTATTGATGTGGTAAAAAAATATTCAAAGCAGTTTAACATAAGGCGGCAACATGAGAAAACATAAAAAAGCAAAGGGGTATGAATACTTTCGCAAGGCACTGTAGGTACAGAAGTCATTTGAACTGTTTTGTGTTGTTTATTTCTTTATTTAAAACTGAAAAGTAATGAAATTACACACTTTATTCTATTCTTAAGTTTAATACATCGAGTTAGAGGTTTATTCAAATCCCTAACCCTAATTATGACGAATAATGTAATCATGCTTACCTTGGTAAACACTACTAACTACTGAAATGCCTAAATAATGAAGAATGTCAGTGCTTTGGTGCCTCCACGTCTTCAAGACGGGGTGATTTGCATGCTGTAGGTATGCGTTTATGAGACAAAGTGTGTCATGCAGCAGTTGTGTAGTCATGCAACGCAGGAACACATTTCATGTCCCCTCAGAATTGAGAGAGCTGGGTTAATGAGCCCCCCCATCAGTATGCATTATTTATTTAGACGCTCTGCACCCCAGAGGCGGCCTGCCTTTTGCCTGTGCGCTTTTTTCCTCCTCTCTCTATTTCTGTAATCCTTCCTTTTTGTTCGCGGGAGCAGCTCTTCCGTTCAGCTCTCTCTCTCTCTGTTTATCCCCTTCAGATGTTGCACCTTCTCAGTGGCATAAATATTCTACTATTGCTGCTTTGTCTTTCCAAAATATCAGCCGGCTAAAGAAAACAAGGAGAGATGCCACTGATTTGCAAACAAATCATGGAACATGTTCACAGCAGATTGAAGAGACAGATTGACGTCTTTCACCAAACAGGGGACGTCGCTGGTCATCGCAGTGGTGGAATTATTGGATGTAATTCCTGCTTCCAAGAACGAACAACATGTTCCGGCTAATTCATTCAAGCTACTGAAATTACTCATGAAATAACTTTACCGAGAGCAGTCATTATGCCACAAGGACCGCCATTCAGAGCGCAACGGCAAAATACAGTAATTTGACATTACTTTTAACAGTAGCAGTCTAGCGTTTTCTCTAATGAGAGTGGTCAAAGACATGGAGAGTGCAGTTGAGTTCAGCTCAGCGAGATCCATCATAGTCAACTGATAAAAGTCAGTGTGTTTTATCTCTCCAGGGTTGAAGATTCTAGATGTTAGCCCGACCCGACTCACAAAAATCCCAAAATAAGAGCTGGCTAAGACAAGAAAATGTAAATTAGCGTATGAATATGTATGGAGTGTTACCTGTCATTTTGTAATTACCTCAAGACTTGAAGTCTCTGTCTGATCTGCCTCAGATCCTGCCCGGTGGCTAAACGACTTTGATCTAATCAGTCCTAATTAACGGAGACGCAAACAAGACAACTTTAACGCAAGTTCGTTAGCATGCATCGTGAAAGGTTACAGGCCTCTGTTCAGCTCTGGTGAAGGTAGTGATTTGCCATTAAGTGACCTGAAGTCTTTCATTTTCAATAAGAGATTTGAGTAGCCTATAATTTTGTACAAATTATTATTTTGCATTTCTGTCATGTTGTTTCTGCAGTTTCGCTCGCAGTGGAGTCCAAAATGCCACTTTACCTAAATGAAAATTAAACATACTGACAATTAAGATTAAATACTAAGGGAAAGTTGACATGTTGTAATATTATTAATCATATCATATTAATCTGCAAAATGTCATTTTGTACTTACCAGAATAAGGTATTTCACATATACATTTACATACAGTCCACAAGAAAAAAATAGTTGAATTTATAAAAATTACCCTGTTCAAAAGTTTACATACACTTGATTCTTAATACTGTGTTGTTACCGGAATAATCCACAGCTGTTGGGACCAGAAGGATTTTTCTGAAGAACAGCAGGCAGTTAAAATGTTCAGGACAAATCATTGCTTTGGGTTTTCAGCTTTTTTTGTGTATTTGAACCCTTTTCCAATGACTGTATGGTTTTGAGATCCATCTTTTTCCACTGAAGACAACTGAGGGACTCATATGCGACTATTAGAGAAGGTTCGAACGCTCACTGATGCTCCAGAAGGAAAAACAATGCATTAAGACCAGGGGGGGTGAAAACTTTTGGAATTTAAAGATCAAGGTAAATTTTACTTACTTTGTCTTCTGGGAAACATACGTATATTTTGTAGTTTCTGAACAGCAGTACAAAATTAAAAAAATAAGATATTCAGGCAAAATAAGAAAAATATAGCTACACATCTTCATTCTGTTCAAAAGTTTTCACCCCCCCAGCTCTTAATGCATTGGCTTTCCTTCTGGAGCATCAGTGAGAGTTTGAATCTTCTGTAATAGTTGCATATGAGTCCCTCAGTTGTCCTCAGTGTGAAAAGATGGATTTCTAAATCATACAATCATTGCTGGAAAGGGTCAAATACACAAAAATGCAGAAAAACCAAATAATTTGTTGGACCTGAAAGATTTAACTGTTTAACAAGGGACTCATGAACAACTATCACTAAACAACAACAACAAAACAGCTGTGGATCATTCAGGCAACAACACAGTATTAAGAATCAAACTTTTGAACACGTTCATTTTTATAAATTCAACTATTATTTTCTCTGGTGGACTATATGTAAACATCTTTTATGAGAAATATCTTATTCAGGTCAGTACTAAATAAAAAATAACATGCATTTGGTATGATCCCTCTTATTTTAGTAAAATAATTAACATTTTGCAGATACGGCAAAGTGTATGTAAAACGTTTGACCTCAACTGTTTTACTGATTCCTTTACTAATTTATATTCATTTTCAACCTAAAAACTTGTTTTGCATTTATATGTATACTACTGAGCAGAAATATAATGTAATAATTAAGATTTATGCTTCGTGAAAACCATTTTTCAGGATTCTTTGATGAACAGAAAGTTCAAAAGAACAGCATTTATTCAAAATATAATTTACTGTTTTTACTGTCATTTCAGAACAATTTAATGTGCTCAATAAAAGTATTTAAAAAAAGCCTAGCACAAACTTTTAAATGGCAGTGTATTGCGGTTTCAACAAATAAATACATGAATATGTTCTGATTGGCTGTGATTTTGCTGCATCATGCAGCAATTTTGCTTTCATTGTGGACAGAAAAATAACTTGTCACTGGAAATGTCTCATGCTGGGTCTGATTAGCACACATCGTACTGCAATGTGCAGTTTTCCATCTATATTCCTCTGTTCTGATATACATGTCTGCAGGTGATCGCCAAACTCAATCAGGTGCAATCGAACATTACTGCCTTTCCAATTATAAAGTGCTCCATAAGAAAATGAAACAATGCACAAAAGAATTAGTCGTATTTGTTCTAGCGGCGTACACTCTCAAAAAAGATCAAACCATGAGTGTTAGTTAGTATCCGAGTCCAGAAGTGATTTCAGCGTAGGTTTCACTGAGACACTTGTCTTTATTTGAATGAAAACATCAAGCTCTTGAGACAAAATAGTCCTTGCAGATGATTATATATACAAAAACGAATTGAAAAAAAAAAAAACATTCAAGAAATATACAGCATCATCCACATATCTTTTAATTAGCAAAAGAAAAAAAAAACATAAAAAAAAAAAAAAACACCATGCTTGTCCTTTGAACATTAAGTTAGAATCCAATCTTTCAAAAACCTCGCACAGAGTAAAAAAAAGGTGCAAATATATACAAAACACTTCATTGCAGCCAGCGTTTTAGACTCATTCTCGCCCTTAAAACAGAATTAAAATAATAATTTAAAAGAAACCTAAAAAAAAACAAACCCAAAACATTTCAGTCCAATAATTATACAAAATATATTTATATATTTATATAGAATTAAGGACTAGGCATAGCAGTTGCCCATTAACCAGTCATCCAATCAACCAGTCAGTCACAAAGCTCTCCAGACACGTTAATAAACTCCATATATTTCTGAAACTGTAAACAAGTCTGTTACAATAAAATTGATTAAAACATTTGGGATAAAGAGACGAACCGACAAATAAATTAGAATTAATTCATCTGAGACAAAATGTTTTTTTTTTTCTTCTTCTTCTTCATCTTTTATAACTAGAACATTGACTGAAATGTAGTTATGGATCTAAAACAGACATTTTCTTCTACTGTATCTACTGAAAAAACACCACAGTTATTTTTCCACTCGCTCCGCTCCGTTCCTCACAAGTCACAGGTGCTTTTAAGAGTATGCCGTTTCACCACACGACGAAAACAAACCGCAAAGCGCCTCATTTGGCTCTGAGTTCTGCTGTACGAAAGGAAACGGGCGATTTCTGATATATGGCTATCGGCCGAGGCGTCGTTAGCGTTAGCTCTGTCTTCACCAGTCTAGCTAAAAACACCCCGGTGGGCAGTTGCACTTAACGATAGTCAGAGTTATCTTACAGGCAGTATGTACGCGACCAAGCTAAGTCCACTTCCCCCACAGTACGTTTGGCTTTACTCACAGTATATAGAAAAATCAGATGTAAACCTGACGGCGTGGTTGAGGTGCTAAATCAAAAAAAATTCAACCGCAGATGTTTACTTTTCAGCTTGTTTTTTTTTTTTTTTTGAACTTAGATTTATGATTGCATTTCATTTCTCAAAGTGGTTTGCTCCAGACGTCGGATATTGGTTTCGCACCTGCATTGCTGACGACGCAGCTTTGGCAAACAGGCAGTAATTCCTGATGTATCGTGTTGCAAGAGGTTGAAATGCCATAACGGAACCAGATTCATGAGCTGACCCCGTTCCCTCAAAAGAAAAACAAACCAATGTTCAAAAAGACTCGGCTTAATTATCATCCTAAAACTTTTTCATATGTTAATGAGCCCCACATTTAGTTCAAAACATCCTGCCTTCGCAATTCCAACAACAAAAATTGGGCTTTTGATGATGCCGTATCTAAATCCATGCTGCAAATTTGAAGGCAGGTTTAATTACATTCAATGAAATTTTGTTGGCGTCAATCCGTGATCCTGCAGGACGAGGTCTTGTCGTGATTAGCAGTTATTAGCGAATCCAATACTACAAGGTAAAAAGGGCTAAATCTATTGACGCAAGATCCTTTGATGGTCATTGAATATCTACATTCCAACTCAAAGTCAACTAATAAGGCCCCGATGGATTTCCCTACCGTTTTAATGATCCCATATTACGATGGGTGTTTGTCTGCTCGAACTGACCTTGGTTAAGTAGGTTCTTATTTTAAAGATGATCTTGAAAGCAAATAGTTCTCCCTGTAGTCCTGGATGTGATCGTCTGAAGGTATTTTGTGTTTCGAAGTGGAACACGTATAATGAGGCAACGATTTTTGCGAGATATGCTCAGTTATTCATGCTGTACATTCACGGTGATTTCACGCAACGCAAAAACACAATCGATACGCAACTAGACAGGGCAGAACTCAGAACCACATATAGCTAGGAATAGAAAACAGCTGAGAATATTTTGAAATTCACGTACGTATCACAATTCGAGAGTACCTGGAATATAACGGTTTGCGCTTGACCTCCGTGCCGTCACGAAGTCCGATAAAGAGAAGAGGAAATGACTTAAGGCCTTGTTGTTTGTGTATACAGACAGAATCGACACAATCGTTAGAATCGATCAAGCAGGAACCTTCGATAAGGTCGTACTGGGGACGACTGAAGAACGGACAAGATTTGTCTAGCTGCGGACTCGTGTGTCAAAAATTGCATCGGCCTGCTGAAACGGCGAGAACACAATCAGAGTTGAACAGTCGTCCCTTCGTTGTGCTTGGCGTTGTGAACGCGTTTCGGCTGCCGTTTGGACAGAACAACAACGGGGAAATGAAAAGGAGCGTGACTCGCCAACTGCTAACGTTACAAATTTAGAGTCGGGACGGTGAATCTGAACACACAGGGAACTTAAACTCATGGCTTGCAGGTAAATCTGAGAGTTATTGCTCTAGATGGATCTACTACATTAAAGATGCCTGTCATCAAGGGACAAAACTCGGCCCTCGCCAACGCTTGGAGAAGAACCACAGAATCCGAGTAAACACTCCAAACCTCACAGTAACACAGCGGTGTACAAAAAAAGCAAAGGGAGCAGAAATGTTCAGAAATGTCTACATTTCGGCAAGGGCTTGGGGGAGTCATATCCGGACGCAACGAAAAGGCAAGCTTTGAAAGATGCTGATCCATACCTCTTGACAAGTAGAGGTCCATTTGGCCCCAGTATCACAAAAACAAACAAAAAAACGAGAGAAAAGGCGCTTTTATAGGTCTATGGCAATTTCGAGACGAGGAGGAGAAGGTTCCTCCCATTTTGCCCAGCCTCAACACTACCCACAATGCAGTTCTCCCCTAACGTTTGGTCTCCATTATTGATATAAATATCTTCATTTCCGGTAATGGAGCTTGTTGCACGATTGTGTTTTTGAGGCGTCTCTCGGAGGTCAATATGAGTTGTTTTCAGGTTACCCGCCGAATGCCACTATCTTGGCAATTTGGCTTCTGAGGCGACAGCACGTGCACCTTTCCTCAATGGAATGTATCTGATCCACAGTAGTCCGTGTTGAATAGTTTGCCGAGGTGAGCGGCGTTCGGCCTGGGCATTAGGGAGTGAGGGCGTTTGGGCGTACAGATTCTGGTCCAGAAAAGCATTGGGCTTCGTATGCTGTGCTGTGGTTCCTTTAGAGTTGATTGTCCAGTGTTTTAGCCTCACCTGCTAGCACAAGCCGTGGATGTTTTAACACGGGTCGGTCCGCCGGACTCTATCGATTCAGTCTCATTTCTCCCTCCCTCCCCCCAAAACCCCCTGAACGCTTCCCCTCCCGTCCCGTCCCGTCCAATCCGTCACCGCCCTCAGCTGCTGCCAGACATCAGGTTAATGGCTTGTTCCAGTTTGTGTCGTAGCTTGTGTTTGCGACAGTAACCGTCTCTGTCCAGCGCTGTCAAAATCTGAGAGAGGGGAAGAGAGGGAGAGGCCATTAACTGAAGGCCGAACCCATGTAATAATTCAATATTCGACGTCGTTCTGAGCGTGAGAGTTTGCGGACGCTCACTGGAGCTCGTAATGACAATGATAAATGACCTCATCAGATACGGCACCGCACATTCGTCAAGATCAAACCGTTAATACAGAAACAACATTTGCATTTCAATTCAGATCTCATGTGCATCTTTAAACTACCGTTATGGCAATTTGCAAGACCACCACCAGGATTTATGTTTCTTGTGATCTTACAAATTTTTTGATTTAAAGGCTTCTGCATGAATCACAGAAATGAGCTCTATGTAAGTTGTGTATATTAACAGTATGAATCCTATGAATTTCCTTTACTTTATACATACAAATTATATATATATATATATATATATATATAAAAAAAAAAAATCACATTTAATATTTATAGCTGAATTTATAAAAATGACTCTTTTCAAAAGTTTTCACACACTTGATTCTTAATACTGTGTTGTTACCTGAATGATCCACAGCTGTGTTTTTTGTTTAGTGATAGTTGTTCATGAGTCCCTTGTTTGTCCTGAACAGTTAAACTGCCCGCTGTTCTACACAAAAATCTTTCAGGTCCCACAAATTCTTTGGTTTTTCAGCTTTTTTGTGTATTTGAACCCTTTCCAACAATAACTGAATGATTTTGAGATTCATATTTTTCCACTGAAGACAACTGAGGGACTCGTATGCAACTATTACAGAAGGTTTAAACGCTCACTGATGCTCCAGAAAGAAAAACGATGCATTAAGAGTCGGGGGTGTAAACTTTTGAACAGAATGAAGATGTGTAATTTTTATTTTATTTTGATTAAATATCTTTTTTTTTTTTTCATTTAGTACTGCCCTTCAGAAGTTACAGAATAATCTTACATGTTTCCCAGAAGACAGAAGACCACCCCCAGCTCTTTCAGTTTCCTTCTGAAGCATCAGTTAGCATTTGAACCTTCTATAAGAGTTGCAGATGAGTCATTCAGTTGCCCTCAGTGTGAAAAGATGAATCTCAAAATCACACAGTCATTGTTGGAAAGGGTTCAAATACACAAAAATGCTGAAATACCAAAGAATTTGAGGGACCTGAAGGATTTTTTTGAAGAACAGCCGGCAGTTTATCTGTTCAGGACAAACAAGGGACTCATCTGTGGATCATTCAGGTAACAACACAGCATTAAGAATCAAGTGTATGTAAACTTTTGAACGGGGTCATTTTTATAAATTCAACTATTATTTTCTCTAGTGGACTATATGTTAACATCTTTTATGTGAAATATCTTAGGTCAGTACTACATAAAAAATAACATGCATTTTGTATGATCCCTCTTATTTTGGTAATATAATTAAAATAATTATCATTTTGCAAATTATGCAAGGTGTATGTAAACTTTTGACTTAAACTGTGTATATATATATATATATATATATATATATATATATATATATATATATATATATACACACACACATAGTATACTTATTGTTTAAAAATATGAAATTGGGTGTTGTTGCTTTGATATCTAACTGACTACTAGTTCAGCAGAGATGCCACTTAACTCACAAACTAAACAAAACAGCCACTTCATACTTTAAACCCCTCTAAACACTCGAGTCTTGCATGCTATCATGCTGGTATTCAGCATAGATGTGTAACGTTTAGAACGGGATGCAAAATAGAGCCGCAGGTCTCACCTCTTCCTTGTACTTGTTGATGTAGAAGTACAGTTCACTGAGCGCGCTCAGCGTGTTGAACTCGTTGCCATGGAGACGGGACTGCTCTACTAGATAGGCGTCCATGTCCTGATCGCTGATACTTGGCATCTTGCTGATGTCTCGGTAATATCTTGAAAACACACACACACACACACACACACACACACACACACACACACACATAAATCCCCTGGTTAAAAATCATCTACTTTGTATTGTAAATGAACAGTTTGGAGATAATCTACTGAAGAAAATGAAAACTAAACTGATGAATTTCAGCTTGTGCTGCCTAGTAAAAGACTGTAGGGCAAATTACTAATTAGTGGTGCCTACTAAGGCAAGTACATTATTGTTATTGCTTACAGGATATGAACAAATGCAATAAAAGTAGTTACCAACGAGCTTCAAAATATCTTTTATTGTGTTCAACAGAGTAAAGAAACTCATATGGGTTTGAAACAACTTGAAGGCGAGTAAATAATGACAGAATTGTCATTTTTGGGTGAACTAAAAATCAGTATCTTTGCACATTTTGAAGCTACAGTACAATCTTTTTAGATGTTTGATTACTAAGATATACCAATCAGATCAAGTCTGTGGTATTTTAAAGCATGTGTTAGTACCTCTCCACCCAGCTCTTGTAGTTGGGGATGTCTTTAGCGTAGAGGAGCTTGTTTGACGGAGAGTCTTTGCCCAGACGATGCTCAGACGTCGAGCAGGAGTCCATGAAGGTCTGGGCCACCACTGACAGACAGGCGTCTGTAATACTGTTCTTGTGGATGTCAAAGACGAACTGAGGGTTTTTTATCACGTTGACCCAAAACCGCAGAGGAAGGCTGGTTTAGAAACAAAGAGAGAGAGAGACAATAAAATCTGATTACATCCAAAAAGCTTTTTAGTGATTGTGGTCTGTATTGAATCGTACTAAAATGCATTACATTTCAATCGGTCTGAGAGCGTACTGCGTTCACTAAACAAATGGAACTGAACTGGCAACCCAGCAGGGCTTCAAAACAATCGAAACAGATGCTACAGAAAATGAGGTCAAAGACAGGAAGTGCTGGGTATCTCACCAGTTGCTCTTCCAGGTGTGCCGTACGTCCGGGTCGGTGATCTGTCTCTTGTCTGCCTGCTCATCCAGGAAATCAAACATGTATTTGATGGCCAGCGGGAGAGCGCTGCCGCGATGGGCCGTGCTGAACACAGTCTCAAAAAGATCGTCCACAAACTTCTGCAGTGTGCCCTAAAAACACCACACAACAGGGTTTATAACATGCTTCGGCTAAAACGTCTAGTGACACGTCAGGAGTATCTTAGGTACAAATTTTATTGGATAAAATGCTAATTGTGAGGTTCTGAATCTTTATTGTTATAGATATCAAATGATTTTTTAACTGATTGTTTCAACCTTTTAGAAGCAGTCAGCTTCATGTTGTGCAAATAGTTCATTGCAAAATGACATTTACTTATCTTATTCTTGCAACAAAACTGTACAGTTTAGAAGAATCATGTCTATTTCGGTTAGGGTGTGAACAGAGCAATTGTGGTTCATCTTCACCTTAGTTGAAAGCGAGCTGCTTTCATGTCCATTTAAAAAAAAAAAAAATGGTACAGTAATGTTCAGAAGTTTGTAATGAGAAAGGTTTTTGCTCACCAAGCCTGCATTTATTTGATTAAAAAAAACAGTAAAACTACTGTATGAAAGTCCGTTAAGAATTAAAAAAAGGTAATTGCGACATTTTATCTCACAATTTTGACTTTTTTCTCCCTCGCAATTGCAGGATACAAACTCGCAAATCTGACTTTTTTTTAATCAGAATTGTGTGATATAATCTTGCATTTCTGAGGAAAAAAAATTGCAAGATATGAAACTTACAATTTCAGAGATAAAAAAAAAATCACTTTTTTGGACAATTGCAAGTTAAGTCAGAATTGTGAGATATAAACTCCTTATACTGTAACATAACTCACAATTTTGAGTTGAAAAAAAAAAGTCAGAATTGCAAGATACAAACTCACAATTCCAGAAATAAAAAGTCAGAATTGTGAGTTTATATCTTCCAATTCTGACGCTGTAACTTGCAATTGCAAGTTTATCTCACAATTTTGAGAAAAAAAGTCAGAATTGTGAGTTTGTATCACGCAATTGTCAGAATTGTAAGATAAAATGTTTTTTTTTTTTTATCTCTCACAATTTTTACTTTTTAACTGTGTGATATAAACAAGCAATTCTGAGGGGGAAAAAATCAGAATAGCAAGATATGAAACTCGCAATTCCAGAGATAAAAACTCACTGACTTTTTGACACACAATTGCAAGTTGTGTCAGAACTGTGCAATATAAACTCATTATAACATAACTCACAACTGTTAGTTTATATCAGAATTGCGAGATCCAAACTCACAATTCCAGAGACAATTTTTTTTTCCCTCGCACAATTGTTAGTTATTAAGTCAGAATTGTGAGATATAAACTCATAACATAACTTGCAATTTCAAGTTTATATCTCACAATTCTGAGAAAAAAAGGCAGAATTGCAAAATACAAACTCACAATTCCAGAAATAAGAAAAATAAAAAGTTAGAACTGCGAGTTGATATCTCGCAATTCTGACGTTGTAACTCGCAATTGTGACTTTATCTTACAATTCTGAGATAAAATGTCGCAATTATATCTCACAGTTTTACCTTTTTAACTTGCAATGAGTGTTTATATCTCACAATTCTGAGAAAAAAGTCAGAATTGTGAAATTGTCTTATGCAATTGCAAGAAAATAAGGCAGAATTGTGAGATAAAATGACGCAATTATCGGTTTTATTCTTTATTCAGTGGCAGAAACAAGCTTCCATATTAAAACAGCAATACTGCGATTATTACAATTTTAAAAATAACTATTCTATTTGAATATATTTTAAAATGTAATTTATTACTGTGATGCAGAGCTCATTTTTCAGCAGCCATTACTCCAGTCTTTAGTGTCACATGATCCTTCAGAAAAATGTTATTATCAATTTTGAAAACTTCTATTTCCTTGATGACGTTTAAATAAATATATTTATTCATACATAACTCGCAATTTCAAGTTTATATCTCACAATTCTGAGAAAAAAGTCAGCATTGCAAAATACAAACTCACAATTCCAGAGACTTTTTTCTTGCACTATTGTGAGTTAAGTCAGAAATGCGAGATCCAAACTCGCAATTCCAGAAATAAAAAAATAAAAAGTTAGAATTGTGGGTTTATTGTTTTAAAAACACACTGTTATCTGTACAGGATGATGTTTATGTACCTTGGTAGCCAGTAGGCGTGTGAGGTAAATCTCAGACACCATCTTGCTCCCGCGGTCTCCCTCCCGCTGGTCTGCGTGCTCATGGTTCTTCACCAGGTGCCAGAGTTTGGTGCCTGTCTCCTGGTCAGGGGTGATCATGGGAGCCCTAGATCGAAGGCTGTCCGGACTACTAGATGTCCTCAGCAGGCTCTCTATGCACATGTGGATAAATACAATCCAAATTAGCACATACTAAGCACATCTGCTTCTTAACAATGCATTGCAGTCTGTACATCTAAACAGTTTCTGAATCATTATCTTCTTAATAGCTGTCTCGAAGCCTAGTGAGCCGAATCAACGTTTAGTGTCTACAAGTACAGATGTCTAAATAAACATCATTATGACTGAAATTGATTCTCTTGCAGTTAGTGACTGATTTCAGACACTGAGAGCATGTCTATGATATCAAGATTTGCGAGGTTTTGAAACACAGCCTACAGTATGAGCTTACACTAAATGACTTCAGCCAAGAAAGGCTGGAGAAAAGATCTTAGATTTCCCACTTGAGCCAAACATGCTGGATGTGGCATGACAGAAAACGGTGAAGGAATCCATGATATATTAAACAAACATGGCTAAAGCAGAAGATCATGTGGCGTAAAGCGATCCGAGAGACTGCGGCTTACCGTATCGACTGAGAGAGCGAGTGAACGTGAAGGAGTTGGCGATGTTGTAAGCGGATACTTGCTTCTGAACCAAAGCCACCAAAGACCCATCTGTCACCTGAGATGGAAAATGAGAACTATAAAAAAAGCATCTCCATTTTTGTGCAACACGCGACAAGCATTTGTAAATTTGCATAGCATAACGGAGCAGCTGCCAGGAAACGTTGTTTAACCTGGTAGTGCGCCAGTGTGTTCAATCTCTTCCAGTCGCTCTCGATCTTTGTGGTGACGTCTTCATCCTGGAGGATGATTCTGGTCAGTCGCCCCTGTCGCCATTCTGGAGAAGGACAAAGAATGATGGATGTGTTGGATGATGATGTTTCTGGAGTATCAAAGGTAGAAAACTTTTGCAGTGTTTTCTGTACTTTCTCTCTAATCGTCAACATGACCTCAAAATTGACCCTATTTACTGGTCTTGCTGTGCACAATTCACAAGTGCATGCTTTTCTTAAAGCAAAATTGTTTTCATAATCTTTCATCAAAAAATAATAACTGCCTAAAATGACAAAGATCACTCAGGTGGTGCAGAATTATATTAATAAAATAAAAAAAGTTTGTCAAGTTCAGTGCATTAGATAGACAGGGGAACAGACAAAACAGTAAACAATTAGATATAATTGTAGGTCAAATGACAGACAGACAGACAGACAGACAGACAGACAGACAGATAAACAGAACAACAGGTAGAACGATATAACGATAGACAGATAGATAGATAGATAGATAGAGCGACAGAACAATAGACATAATGACAGAACAATAGATAGGATGATAGATAGAATAGACAGACAGAATGATAGATAGAACAATAGATAAACAGAACGATAGAACGATAGATAGAATGATAGATAGAACGATAGATAGATAGAACGATAGACATAACAAAGAATGGTAGATAGAATGATAAACAGAACGATAGATAAACAACAATAGACAGATAGATACAACGATAAAATGATAGAACGACAGATAGAAAGACAGAATGATAGAACAATACAATGAAAGAATGATAAACAGAACAATAGAACAATAGGTATATAATAGAATGATAGACAGAACGATAAACATCAATAAAAAGAGCGAAAAGCAACGAAAGTCAGATATAGATAGAAAGATAGAATGATAGATTGAACGATAGAACAATAGACAGAGCGACAAAACAATAGACATAATGACAGAACAACAGATAGATAGACAGACAGACAGAGATAGATAGATAATAAAATGATAGAATGATAGATAGAAATATAGACAGAAAGACAGAATGATAGATAGAACAAAAGAATGACAGAACGATAAAATGAACACTAGGTAGAACGCTAGATAGATAGAACGATAAACAGAACGATAGATAAACAGAACGATAAACAGAATGATAGATAGAACGATAGGACGATGGATAGATAGAACGATAGATAGAACGATGGATAGATAGAACGATAGATAGAACGATAGAACTATAGAATGATAGATAGAACGATAGAACGATAAACAGAACGATAAACAGAACAATAGATAAACAGAAGGATAGATAAACAGAACGATAGATAGAAGAATAGATAGAACGATAGGACGATAGATAGAACGATAGATAGAACGATGGATAGATAGAACGATAGAATGATAGATAGAACGATAGAACGATAGAACTATAGAACGATAGATAGAATGATAGATAGAACTATAGAACTATAGAACGATAGAACGATAGATAGAACGATAGATAGAACGATGGATAGATAGAACGATAGAACGATAGATAGAACGATAGAACGATAGAACTATAGAACGATAGATAGAACGATAGATAGAACGATAGAACGATAGAACTATAGAACGATAGATAGAACGATAGATAGAACGATAGATAGAACGATAGAACGATAGATAGAACGATAGATAGAACGATAGATAGAACGATGGATAGAACGATGGATAGATAGAACGATAGAACGATAGATAGAATGATAGAACGATAGAACTATAGAACGATAGATAGAATGATAGATAGAACTATAGAACTATAGAACGATAGAACGATAGATAGAACGATGGATAGATAGAACGATAGAACGATAGATAGAACGATAGAACGATAGAACTATAGAACGATAGATAGAACGATAGATAGAACAATAGATAGAACGATAGAACTATAGAACGATAGATAGAATGATAGATAGAACTATAGAACTATAGAACGATAGCACGATAGATAGAACGATAGATAGAACGATAGAACGATAGAACTATAGAACGATAGATAGAACAATAGATAGAACGATAGAACTATAGAACGATAGATAGAACGATAGAACTATAGAACGATAGAATGATAGATAGAACGATAGATAGATAGATAGATAGATAGATCTTTACCCAGGTCCATGTCGTCAGCCTGTGGCCGTTGTGAGTACGGGATGCCTTTGTAAACAGCATCTAGCAGCTTGTCCTTCACCTGAGTGATTGTGTCACAGTTTAGCACCTTAACAGGGATTTCTGTACCGGCCTCTCCCTCCGGAGGAATACACATGAGCGTCTGAAACAGAGCAACACAAAGATCCGGGATATTATTAGCAACATTGATTGACAAAATGACCAGCAAAGACGTAAAAACACGACTCCATTAAAATCTAGTATGCAGACCACATAGTAACGTACACATGGAGGGTGTGGAAAGGTCAAGGCACATTTTATTATACACAGTGGGAGATGGGAGCTTTATTTGGCCCGGCTCTGCCAGCATATCAAAGATTGATCGGGATCCTGTTTCAAGCTTCGGCCTGATTTATCATAATAGCCATCTCAACTTTAACTGCTGTGTCAATGGTGAAATATTTATCCGCCTGCAAAGCGGTATTCGGAATATGTGAAACACGCAGGTTTTGATAAAACGGTCACAGATCGATAAAAACAAACGGCAAGAGGCGATTGATCCGGCCACAAACAAGGATTCATGTGACATGTCTGAAGGTAAAAGATACTTCAGGCTGAAGTGTGTAATCCTTTTGATATTAAAACACTCAGTTTAATATGCAGAGACAACTCTAAGAAAATCATTTATAGGTTAATTTCCCTCTAAAGTGTAAACACCATTTCTGTCGTGCCAGCAAAATATTGATCCGTTTGCTTTTAGCATCTTGACCAACATAGCAACACTGACTCAACCAATGGTGTGACTTTAGAGGCAGGACTGTTTGTTTGATAGACCAATGACAGAATGAATTGTTCAGCAGAAAGTTCAGGGAAAAGTAAATAAATTGATGAACAAATAAGTTAGTTAATGACAGACATTTGGCATTATTACACTTTCAAGTGCAAACAAAATATTGATCGGTTTGTTTTTAGCATCCTGACTAACATAGCAACACTGATTCAACCAATGGCGTGACTTTGGGGGTGGGGCTGTTTGTTTGACTGACCAATGATAGACAAGGAAGTGCTCAATAGAAAGTTCAGGGAAAATTAAATAAATTAATTTACAAGTCAGTTAAAATGTACATAATCTGACATTATTAGTTTTAAATGATAACACAATATTGATCTGTTTGTTTTTAGCATCATGACCAGCATAGCAACACTGACTCAACCAAATGGTGTGACTTTGGGGGCGGGACTATTTGTTTGACTGACCAATGATAGACAAGAAAGTGTTCAGCAGAAAGTTCAGGGAAAAGTAAATAAATTGATAAACAAATAAGTTAGTTAATGTACAGACATTTGACATTATTACACTTAAGTGCAAATTAAATATTGATCTGTTTGTTTTTAGCATCCTGACTAACATAGCAACACTGATTCAACCAATGGCGTGACTTTTGGGGTGGGGCTATTTGTTTGACTGACCAATATAGACAAGGAAGTGCTCAACAGAAAGTTCAGGGAAAAAAGTAAATAAATTAATGAGCAAATAAGTTAAAATGTACAGAATTTGACATTATTACTGTTCTAAGTGCTAACAAAATATTTATCTTTGTTTTTAGCAGCCCAACAACATAGCAACTCTGACTCAACCAATGGCGTGAGTTTGGGGGTGGGAATATTGGTTTGCCATTAAAAGATAAGGAAGTGTTTAGCAGCTAGTTCAAAAAAAAGGTAATTAAAAAAAAGTAATTAAATTAATGAGCAAATAATTTGAAATTCACAGAATTTGACATTATTACTGTTCCGAGCACTAACAAAATATTGATCTGCTTGTTTTTAGCATCTGGACCAACATAGAAACACTGACTCAACCAATTGCATGACTTTGGGGGTGGGGCTATTTTTTTGCCTGACCAATGACAGATGAGGAAGTGTTCAGGAAAAAAATACATTAAAACTTACAGAATTTGACATTTGTTTCAAGCTGCTTTCTTAACAATGGTCCGAAATCATAAAACAGACAGTTTCTAAAATAATAAACCATGGTATTATGTTCAAATAAAACCATAGTACTTTTAATACTTCTGAAGTTTTAGTGTATGAATGTACTGTACCTAATTTTTGCCATAGCTACTATGGTAAATCCTTCATAAAGCTATAAAACCTTCATACAGCTCTACAGCCTTGATCAAATAAATAAGACAAGCTGTAGAATGTGTGCATCAGCTCATTTATGCAGCCAGTAACATAAGCGAAATCATAAAAAACAGCCCTCAGCACTTACCAAGTGAGTAACACATACATATAACAGCTTCATAAACAGGCCGGCGAGTTACATTAAAGAGCCGCGCGTTTATTATGAAGCCGATGCATTGATATATCTCTATTCACACCGTGACAACAGTCCATATAAATTCACGAGAAGACCTTTTGTGCGCACGGGCCGCGTTAATCGTGTGATTAAAACAATGCAGCTGGCACTGTTGCGCGACTGTGCATCCGTAATCGCGGCTACTCGCTGATCATTAGCTCATGGCAATTCCTCCCCTCCAGCCGCGGCTCACACGCGAAGAGTTTGTGATTAAAACCCAATTACACAGTAAATTACGGAATTCTCCCGGAGACGGAGCCCAGCTATATTTAGGACATCCGACGTCGGTTTAGGAACGGGATTGGGTTGAAACTCGGAGCTTGGAGGAAATAAGGGTTTTACGAAAGCTTAACACCATGAAGATCAGTTCTAGTCTCTGGCTGTGTGTATGTACGTGTGAAGATGAGAGTGTGTAAAGGTGACTTTAGTGTGTCCTTTAGCACGTGTTCACACACCCACAGGCAGACTTCCTGGCACAACTGAGCTGTTTAATGCTTAAAGGCAGAGTAAATACTCTATCCACTGAAATATACTGGAGAAATGAACTATCATACGCCGCGGCCTAAATTGTCATTATTTTATTAATTATCAACTCCATTTAAATGAACATTAGGGATATATATAAAAACTAATGATTGATGCTTAAATCTGCCAATGAAATTTGAATATATTGATTACAGAATTTAATAAACCAGTTATTATTACTATTGTGGCCCCAATATTAAAATTCTGGTAAGCAGGCAAGTAAATAAATAAATACATAAAATACCTATATATGGTAGTAATATTATATATATTATATATTACATAACATAACTACTATGGTGGCACCAATAAAAAAAATTCTGGCTGATACCTAAATAAATATTTTATTTTAATATTACATACATAGCATTATTATTACAATTATTAGAATCATAATATATATATATTTACATATGATGATACTATATAATATTACAATTCTGGCTGACACTTAAATATTTTTTCTTATTATGTAAATATTATTATTATTATTATATAATACATATTAATAATACACACTGACACATTATGATAATAACATATAATATAACAAAAATTTAGCTGATACCTAATCACCTAAATTTCTTATTATGTACATATTTTTTTTCTTATTATCATTATTAGAATCTTATATAATATAATATAATAATAATAATAATAATAATAATAATAATAATAATAATATATACTGGCAAACAATAATAAATTCTAGCTGATATCTAAGTACATTTTTCCCTTATTTTGTACATTTTAGTGTTATTATTATTATTATATATAATATACATCAATAATATATATTGACATATAACATTATTATAATATATATAATACATATTAATAATATATATTGACATGATAATAATATATAATATTAGAATTCTGGCTGATTACTAAATAAATATTCTTTTTCCTTATTATGTACATATTATAGTTATATATAATATACATTAATAATCTAAACTGACATATGATAATAATATATAATATATTAAAATATAAATGCAGTGGTGGCACAAATCTTAAAATTCGAGACAATTTTTAAATAAATGTTTTATTATTATGTACATAGCATTAATTACAATTCCTCTTATAAAATGTAGAATAATATGTAATAAGATAGCTAATATATATTATCTATAATAATAATAATTATAATACTAATAAAAAAAATTCTATATGATCTGGTTTAAAAATATATAGAATTAAATTAATTCTAACAAATAAAAAAGTTCTAAAAGCTACAAGTGAATTTCACCATCAAAATTGTACTAGAGACGGATGACTGCAAAGACTACCTAAACGCAACAATATGGCGGAAACAAGCATCCAATAAGCAAAGCTGAACCGACCAATCAGCATTCAGAACTGGAACAACCTAATTAATAATTCATGATGTGTCGCATTATTTAACAAAGACCCGAAACAAGGGCAAATATTTACACTCCTAATGAATATATCAACATACACGCTGTGTTACAGGTGAGCCTGACCTTTTCTGACGGCCCCTAGGGGCCTCTCTTTAGGGTTGACAGCTAAGACAGCTGAATAACTGTTCCACAAAAATCGATTCCCTTAAGCTGATCTATCCTGAATACTGTGGAATTGATGAGCTGTCCTGTAGCTTTAACTACCACTGAGGAGCCATAGATTAAAGCTCATTCATCGGTCGCCTCGTATTGTTCCATTTAAAATCAATGCACAGAACTCTGTCGGCGCAGACAGTAAATATGCTCTTTTGTGTAGTCATGTTTGTGTATGCGAGAGACCGAGAGTGTAAATCAGCCGCTGTATTTCCCGGCTGTCTGCCGAGATAAATGAGGAGCATTGGGGTTGTTTTATGAGTGCCATGATAAATTCTCAGGTTTGTTTCAGTCATTACAAGCTCTGATCAGGTCGTTGTTTGTTTCTGCTCAATCTTTGACAAACCCTACTCTCAAAAGTCATGTTATAACTTACTCTACTTCAAAATATGGACAAAAATATAATAGTACACTAAAACCACACTGGTATTAGTATTAATAGATATAATTTCTAGCCTAGTCCTTTTCAAACATATATTTGAGCTGAAGTCCAACACTTGTGGTCTTCAATGAGGCTGGGAGACAGGAAGAGGGATTATGGGATACGTGAGAGAGCGTCACCAAGGGAACACTGACCAGCTGCTTGTAGTCGATTTGCTGTCGGATGAGTTTGTCTTCGCTCAGGGAGTATCTGGCCTCTCCTGTGATGGCGTCTATGGGACCTTTTTCCATCTGCTGCTTTATAGCACAGTAAAGCATAAACAGAGGCTCGCCAGCACACTCCTGCACACACAGAGAAAGAGAGAGAGAGAGAGGTCATATTCTACACTTTTAGCATTTTATTTTCTCCCCAAAGTCCACTTATAATGTTAGTCAAGGTTTCTTGCAACAAAGTTTTATGTGATCATTTCCCACCATCTCACTGACCCATTGAATTTCACAGGCTGTTATTGCTACTGTACCTTTAAGACCTCTGTATAAATAAATATATCTGTTACGATTGGCTAAGTAATGCATTCTGGTTAATGCATTCTCACACATTGTCCATAAAAAATACTGAGCTCATTAACTCATTAGCTATTTTATAGTGTTTCATGAAGCAGAAATAGTCATATTTATACATTTAGTCAGAACGAACACATTCAAATTGACCAAAAGTGACAATAAAGACTTCTATAGTGCTGCAAAACATGTTTTGTTGTGGATTATTTGTGACCCTGGACCACAAAGCCAGTCGTAAGGGTCAATTTTTTTGAAATTGAGATTTATACATCATTGAAAGCTGAATAAATAAGCTTTCCGATTGATGTATGGTTTGTTAGGGCAATATTTGGCAGAGATACAGCTATTTGAAAATCTGTTTTCTGAGAGTGGCAAAAAAAATCTAAATATTGAGAAAATCGCCTTTAAAGTTGTCCAAATGAAGTTCTTAGCAATGCATAGTACTAATCAAAAATTAAGTTTTGATATATTTACGGTAGGATCTTAACTTGACATCCTAATGATTTTGGATAATGAATTTTATTATTATAATACTGAAAAAATCTAATATTAAATGCGTATAATCAAATATTAGGCGACACAACTGCGTTCAAAATTGATCATAATTAAAAATGTTTCTTAAGCAGCAACTCAGAATATTAGAATGATTTTTGAAGGATCATGTGACACTGAAGATTGGAATAATGATGCTGAAAATTCAGCTTTACATCACAGGAATAAATTACATTTTAAAATATAGTCAAATAGAAAATGGATATTTTTAAATGGAAATAATATTTACTGTTTTGCTGCATTTATGAACAAATAAATGCAGCCTTTGTAAGAAGAAGAGACTTTCAGAAACATTACAAAAAAATATCACTGACCCCTAACTTTTGAAAAGCAACATACACTTACATAAAAACTATAGATCCCAACACCATATAAACTCAGAATTGAAAGAAAGTCAAAATTTTGACCCTTTTTTTCTCAGAATTGTATGTTATAATCGTAATTGTGGGAAATAGTCAGAATTGCGATATAAACTCGTAATTCTGACTTTTTTCTCAGAATTGCGTGATGTAAACTTGCAACTGTGAGAAATAAAGTCAGAATTGCGATAGAAACTCGTAATTTTGACTTTCTCTCAGAATCGCATTTAACAAAATGGCGAGAAATAAAGTCAGAATTTTGAGATGTAAACTCGCAATTGCAAGACAGTCAGAAGTGCAAAAATATACAGATAATTTACTCACCCCCTTGTCATCCCAGACTTTTGTGACTTTCTCTCTTCAGTCGATAAGAAATTATGCTTCTTGAGGAAAAAGAATTAGGAATTATCTCCATATAATGGTTGTCAATGGTGCCCCCGAGTTTGAACTTCCAAAATGCAGTTTAAATGCAGCTTTAAATGATCCCACCCGAGGAAGAAGGGTCTTATCCAGCAAAATGATCGGTCATTTTTGAAACAAATTGACAATTTATATACTTTTTAACCTCAAACGCTCATCTTGTCTAGGTCTGTGTGATCTCTCTTTTTCTGGCCAATACAGTTAGGGAATGTCGAAAAACTCCCATCTTAATTTCTTCCCCAACATTAAAATCATTCTAAATCACTGCAGAAGTACTAACCCAGTGTTTACAATGTGAACATGCAAAGTTGATCAAATGCCCTTTACAAAAAAATAAGGTAAAACAGCAATGTAGGACGATTTTGTCATTGAAAAAGAAAACGAGACAAGAGTTTTTTGACATACCCTAACTGTATTGACCACATTGAACTGGAAAAAAACAAAGGACTCACGAAGACAAGCGCTTGAGGTATCTTAAAGTATATAAATGTTAAATTTTTTTTTTCAAAAACGACCTAAATAAGACCCTACTTCATTGGCTGGGATCATTTACAGCCATTTGAAGCTGTATTTAAACTGCATTTTGGAAGTTTAAACTTGGGGGCATTATTGAAATCCATTATATGGAGATAAGAAACATAATTTCTCATCGACTGAAGAAAGAAAGACATGAACATCTTGGATGACAAGGGGGTGAGTACATCATCTGTACATTTTTGTTCTGGAAGTGGACTTTCAGAATCCCAAAACCAATACATTCACTATAGAAAATCACAGACATCCACTGTTAATAATTTTAATAATAGAATTAAAAAGAAAACAAAAATAGTGCTTACATCTTATAAGCAGAAGCTTTGTGTTGTGAACATTTTAGTATGTCTGTGTAGAACCTCAGCGCTTTTATTTCCAAAAGAGCAAGAAAATCATGTTTTCCATTACATGTCTCCTTTAAAACCTTTTACCTTTAAAGAACACGCTAAAGAACTCAAGACGACTTCCTGCGCAAAATACCACAGAACATCAATTCAATAAAATCACAACGAGCTGCAATTTTCACACACTTCGAAAACGCCTAATTGCACCTTTAAATACAGAGGGGGAAAAGCAATGAAAGGAGACAGAAAAGACATATTCTGACCAAAAGGAAGCGAAAAGGAGGAACAAGGCGGCGAGCGTGCAGAGAAAGAAAGCGCGGCCGTGAGAATGAGAGACGCGTCCGATCACGGTTCTTTTCAGATGGCATTTGTGAAGTATGGAGAAGTCTCCAATTACCCACTTAAAAGCGTTTGATGACTAAACAGCGATACTGAGGGGAGGCTATTATTTAGTTCTTAGGCGAGATCAGCTTGACATTATTAATTACAGCATGACATCCTGAATCACACTCTTCCAACGCAGGCGGAGAGGGTTACCCAGCATCCATTGCACGCCTAACAGCAAGTAATTCTAAACAACTAGCCTCCGAACTCTATGTCAAATGCGTTTAGTCTTAATATATACATCAGATCCTCATCTTTCTAATGCTTTTAGAGGCTGTCAGCGTTCTGGCTTCGTCTGCTATTCATAGTCTGCCCGTTAGTCCCTGTTATGACACAACAGATGTGTGTCACGGGATCCCTGCCAGGTCTCGCTAACGGACACGTTTGAGCGGAGAATTCACACGGTTTAAGGTATGCAGAGTAAACGCAGATGACATGAACCGACAGCACAAGAGGAAGCCCTAAATATCTCTTAACTAATGTTTATGTGACCCTTGTCAGGTTAGTTTAGCCTAAAAAGAAAATTCTGTCATCACCTATACAGCCTGAGTTCGTTCCAAACTGTTCAGAAGCCTGTTTCCGCCACTAAATAGAAAATAAAAAAGGTAATTGTGACTTTTTATCTCACAGTTCTGACTTCAGTTCTGCGTAAAATAAACTTGCAATTTTGACTTTTTTTCTCAACTGTGAGATATAAACTCAAAATTGTGAGTTGTAAAGTAAATTGAGAAAAAACTCGAAATTCTGACTTTTTTTCTCAGAATTGCATGACATAAACTTGTAGCTGTGAGAAATACAGTCAGAATTGCAAGATACATATTCTTTTTTTTCTCGGAATTGTGTGATATACACTTTCAAATTGTAAGAAATAAAGCCAGAATTTTGAGATATAAATTCGTAATTCTGACTTTTTTTCTCAGAGTTGTGATATAAACTCTCAATTGTGAGAAATAAAGTCAGAAGTGTGATATAACCTTGTAATTCTGACTTTTTTTTTTCCGGAACCGAGTGATATAAACTTGCAATTGCGAGAACTAGAGTCAAAATTTTGTGATATAAACTTGCAATTGCGTGAAATAAAGTCAGAATTGCAAGATATGCAAGATATAAATTGTAATTCTAACTTTATTCTCAAAATTGTGTGATGTAAACTCACAACTGCGAGAAATAAAGTCAAAATTTCAAGATATAAACTCGTAATTTAGACTTTTAAAATGGCAAGAAATAACGTCAGAATTTTAAGATAGAAACTAGATTAAAAACTTACATTCTGAGAAAGTCAAAAATGCAAGTCACAAATGTGACAAATAAGATCTGAATTGTGAGATATAAACTCGTAATTCTGACTTTTTTCTCAGAGTTGTGATATAAACTTACAATTGCGAGAAATAAAGTCAGAAGTGTGATATAAACTCATAATTCGGACTTTTCTTTCCGGAATTGAGTGATATAAACTTGCAGTTGTGAGAAATAAAGTCAGAATTTCCTGACGTAAACTCGCAATTACGAGTTATAACGCCAGAATTTTGAGATATAAACTCGTAATTCTGACTTTTTTTCTCAGAGTTGTGATATAAACTCTCAATTGTGAGAAATAAAGTCAGAAGTGTCATATAAACTCGTAATTCTGACTTTTTTTTCTCGGAATTGTGTGATATACACTTTCAAATTGTAAGAAATAAAGTCAGAATTTTGAGTTAAAAAGCCAGAATTTTGAGATATAAACTCGCAATTCTGACTTTTTTTTCTCAGAATTGTGATATAAACTCTCAATTGTGAGAAATAAAGTCAGAAGTGTGATATAACCTCGTAATTCTGACTTTTTTTTCTCGGAATTGTGTGATATAAACTTGCAGTTGCGAGAAATAAAGTCAGAATTTCCTGACGTAAACTCGCAATTACGAGTTATAACGCCAGAATTTTGAGATATAAACTCGTAATTCTGACTTTTTTTTCTCAGAATTGTGATAGAAACTCTCAATTGTGAGAAATAAAGTCAGAAGTGTGATATAACCTCGTAATTCTGACTTTTTTTCAGGAACTGAGTGATATAAACTTGCAATTGCGAGAAATAGAGTCAAAATTTTGTGATATAAACTTGCAATTGCGTGAAATAAAGTCAGAATTGCAAGATATAAATTGTAATTCTAACTTTGTTCTCAAAATTGTGTGATGTAAACTCACAACTGTGAGAAATAAAGTCAAAATTTCAAGATATAAACTCGTAATTTAGACTTTTAAAATGGCAAGAAATAACGTCAGAATTTTAAGATAGAAACTAGATAAAAACTTGCATTTTTGACTTTCTCAGAATGTAAGTCACAAATGTGACAAATAAGATCTGAATTGTGAGATATAAACTCGTAATTCTGACTTTTTTTCTCAGAATTGCATGTAAACTTGCAATTGTGAAAAATAGTCAAAACTCATTGATTTATAGTCAGTTTTGCATGATATGAACTCAATTGCGAGAAAAAAAGAATTGCAAGAAAAAAGGATTTTTATATCATGCAAAACTGACTTTAAAATCGCAGCTGTGAAGTAAACTCACAATTGTGTGAAATAAAGTTAGAATTTCAAGATAAAAACCTACAGTTCTGACTTTTTTCTCGCAATTTTGCCTTTTTTTCCGCAATTGAGAGTTTATATAATGCAAATCTAACTATGAATCATAG
Organism: Garra rufa; assembly: GCF_049309525.1. Classification (NCBI taxonomy): domain Eukaryota; kingdom Metazoa; phylum Chordata; class Actinopteri; order Cypriniformes; family Cyprinidae; genus Garra; species Garra rufa. The sequence continues at coordinate 36,041,862 of NC_133375.1, forward strand.
CTGCGAGTTTGTCACATTCTGAGAAAAAAAGACAATTGTGCGATAAAAAGTATCAAAAATATAAAAAGTATGATCTTTTTTATTGTTTATTCAGTTAAGCGCCAAAAAGAATAGAATAGAATAAAACAAAACATAAATAAATAAAAAATAAACAACTAATAACATCATAAATCACCATAGTACTAGTACAGAAGACTATGCACAACTAAAATGTTCATGTAAAATGTCTTCCAATCTTGCTGAAGTTGCTACAGTTTGTTGGGTTTTGGTTGGTGATTCAGAAGTGAATCCAAACCAGGTTAGAAAATGTTTTATCATATTTTTTCTTGGTTATGCTCTAGAAAACACTAAAGGAACGGTCCATTTAATTATCCTGCAAATATGATGGGAACGCTAGTTTTGAATGTTCTCTGAATGTTCTGAAACAAGAAGTGACGTTTAATAAAATATCCAACTAAAACAGAAAAAGGCTTTCCATAAACAATGTATGAAATATGCTAATGTTACGAGAATGTTTTCAAAGACAACACAACTTTGAATGAAAATTGTGTTAAGGTTACTGGAAGAACATCAGTATAAAGCTTAGAGAAAACCTTGCCAGAAAGTTCTGTGAATGTTCACTGGGTAAATGTTCTATATCCTATTAGCCTTAAAGTGAAGCCCAAAACAAACATTTGTAAATAAGATAATGTACACAACATAAATGAACAGCACATATAAACATACTAAATGTTTTGGCTCATGATATATATGAATTAAGTACACACCCAGGCAGTGCAACAGAGCCATACCAAGAAGGCATTTCGTAGTAATTACTCCTAGAGGCCTGTATGGTGGCCAAAACACTTTAACATCTGCACTGATGGGACGTAAAGACACCGGGCGGCCGGCCAGCGCTACATTCCGCAGGGCGATTCCAGCCCTGAATGCACAAAGGGCCTGATGTTCCCGCCCTTAGCGCTAATAGCCATCTCAGTCTGCTTTAGTCTAATTCGGCCACGTTTGGGTCATCTCGGTGAACTCTGGAACACCTGACAGGATGTGGGATTGAGCAAGTGCCCTCACGGCCTCCACGCGGCGAATTTCAGGGCTGGGCGGAAGCCGTGGCTTATCTGGAGCGTAGGCTTTAGCGAGATTTATTAGCAGGCTTTGCGCGGTGAGTCAGGCTGTCAAAAACGTCAGCGCGCCAAAAAATCTTGTCGCAAACAAGATGCTAGTTAGCCAGAGAGAAGTTTGAGGTTGTTGCTCAATTTCACATGGGACTTTGCAGAACACATTATTAAAATTGACTCAATGTTTATGGTAGAAAACATCACAAACCTTGAGGAAGCGGTGCAGGAGGAATGTGAACCAGTTAGTGAGCATCTTCTCAGCCACAGACTCAGTTCTGCAAAAACAAATGCAATCCATAAGTGCTAAATATCCTGTGTGGTTGCTAGGGTGTTCTGAACGGTTGCTATGGTGTTGCTAGGTGGTTGTTAAGGTGTTCTGAATGTCTTTTTTTAACATATTGCTATGTAATTGCTGTTTGCGAGGGCATTGCTAACCAATTACTAAAGAGTTTTGTGTAGTTGCTTGGGCATTGCTAGGTGGTTGCTAGGGCGTTGCTAAGCAGCTGGTAAGGTGTTTAGGGAGTTGTAGGGCCTTACTATGTGGTTGATTAGGAATTTTAGGTCTTTTTTGCATGCTGCTTTGGTGCTGTATAGTGGTGTACGATGTTCTGAGTGGTTTATAGGGGGTTGCTATACAGCTGCTAAGGTGTTGTGGGGGTTGCAGGGCCTTTCTATAAAGTTGATTAGGATGTCTGGGTATTTTTTGCATGGCACTATGTGGTTGCGTAGTGTGGTAATGCGTTATAGGTGGATTCAGGGAGTTGCTAGGGAGCTGTTAAGGTGTTTAAGGGGTTTTATGGCCTTACTATGTGGTTGATAAAGTTTTCTGTGTGTTTTTTGCATGCTGCTATGTGGTTGTGTAGTTTTGTAAAGTATTTTGAGTGGTTTCTAGAGTGTTGCTATGCAGCTGTTAAGGTGTTTAGGGGGTTGTAGGGCCTAGCTATGTGGATGATCAGGTTTTCTGTGTGTTTTGTGTGGTTGTGTAGTGTTGTAAGGTGTTCGGTGTGGTTTTTAGGGTGTTGCTATGTAGTTGCTAAGGTGCTCTAGGGGTTGCTAGGGTGTTGCTATGCCGCTATTAAGTCGTTTAGGGGGGTTGAAGGGCCTTACTATGGTGGATAATAAGGGTGTGTTTTACATGCTGCTATGCGGCTGTGTAGTGTTGTAAGGTGTTCTGAGTGGTTTCTAAGGGGTTGCTATGCAGATGCTAATGTGTTCTGGGGGTTGCTAGGGCGTTGATATCCTGAAATGAAGTCATTTATGGTGTTGTATGGCCTTGCTATGTGGCTGATAAGGTTTTCTGGGTTCCTGTTTTTTGCAAGCTGCTATGAGGTTGCATAGTGTTGTAAGGTGCTCTGAGTGGTTTCTATGGCGTTGCTATGCAGCTGGTACAGTGTTTATGGGGTTTTATGGCCTTGCTATGTGGCTGATAATGTTTTCTGGGTGTTTTTGTATGCTGCTATGAGGTTGCACAGTGTTGTAAGGTGCTCTGAGTGGTTTCTAGGGTGTTGCGATGCAGTAGCTAAGATGTTCTGGGTTGTTGCTAGGGCATTGATGTGTAGTTGCGAAAGTGTTTTGGGGGTTACTAGGGTATTGCTATGTAGTTGCTGAAGTGTTCTGGTTGTTTGCTAGGATGTTGTTATACAGTTGCTAAGATGTCCTAGGGGGTTGCTAGGGCTTTACACACTTTAAACAAGCGTAATGTTGAATCATCTAGTAAATAAGAACTATGTATTGTCATGCTCCACAATTACCACCTCTTACCGTCTAAGCAGCAGTTTAGGGTGGTTACGGTTCTCCAAATTCTTTTCGATCAGGTCGGCCAGAAGTTGTTTGAGAACCACCGTGGCATACTCCATCCGTCCCTGCAGCGCCGCCATCAGAAGGGAGGCCACATTGCCACGATCCCGCATAGAGAAGGACCTTTGAGCCTCCAGCGTGTGGATGAAGGTCAGCAGGAACATCTTGTTGTGCAGCAGTTGACTGAATAAGCGAAGGGCCTTCTCCACATTAGCCGGAGACTGAGATGGGAGGGAAGGTTTGATTAAACAAAAGAAAAAGCAGGAGAACAAAAACACGAATGGAAAAGCCAGACAGGCAAGAGATGAGAGAAACATGCGCAACAACAATTGTTGCCTGAATGCATACTTGAAAAAGGCTCCGCTGCGGTGAGACTTAATTGTTCTTTGCTGACTATTTTCAAAACATTTTTTGGTAAGGCACATTCTCTAGACGGCTATTCCACCAGGGCCTTGCAGGGCTGCTGATTTCATTCTGCCTGAGGTTTTAATTAAAAAGCATGCTGAAAGAGGGGCGTTCGCTCTGAAGCTCACTACTGAGACAGCAGTACCGTAGCTTCAGAGCTTAGGGGATCTTTTTAAAGCACATCTAGGGTTTTTTCTGCTTTCTTTTTTTGGCAGAAGGATTAAAAGAAAATGGTCTATGAGTTGTGGCAACCTACTTATTGGCACTTGCGACTGACAGACGACACCTGGGGACAGTGAAATTGAATCAGGATGTTTTAAAAGTTCCCTTACGTCCAGCTCCTTTAGAACTGGGTGCTCTTCGATGCCAGGGAACATCACTCTCATGGTGTAGGTACGATACTCCAGAAAAGGGATCTTCACACCGTCCATGTCGTTTGTCAGCTCTTGAATGTCTGTCTGCAGCTCAGCGAAAGCTGAGAGTAATAAAGAACAGAAGAGATACGCATCCATCAGACTGAAGAACACCTCATATGCAGTGACAGATATATTAGGGGGATATTTGTCTATATTTTGTGATTCCTTGCATTAGCTACAATATTGTAAGAAATGGTTATTTTGTGTCATTTCCATTTCACAACTTCATGACATAAAAGCACTGACATATATTAAGGAGTTGCAATCAACTAAACAAGATTCTAATTGAATTGGTTTGCTTTGCAACTTTTCAGTGTAGCTGTTTGTTTTGTTGATGTTAAATCAAACTCTCTTTTCTTGTCTAATAAGGCAGTTTTTACATCAATCACGGAATCAGGCTTGGGAGATTAAATGAAATTATCCATCGCTGATTGAAAACATGAAAATTACAGCCACTTTTCTTTCTAAATAAGTTTAAGTGTGCAATCATTCAGTCCTACAGTATGTAAAAGTTGACATATTTTGTATTTCTGCTATCATTAAATTGCATTTAAAAGCATATATTTCAAATATAGTACATTAAAAAATTTAAAATAAGCAATATTTACTATATGTGATCCTGGACCACAAAACCAGAAGTAGCACAGGTCAAAATGGGTCAAAATGATCGATTTTTCCATGAAGATATTATGTACATTTCCTACCGTAACTATATCATATGCACTGCTAAGAACTTATTTTGGACAACTTAAAAGGCGACTTTCTCAATAGTTAGATTTTTTTTACATCAGATTCCAGATATTCAAGTAGTTGTATCTCGGTCAAATATTGTCCTAGTCTATTAGCATTTTACACACATTATACTGAAATATATTTGAATATATTTTAAAATGTAATTTATTCCTGTAATGGCAAAGCTGAATTGTGACCCTGGACCACAAGACCAGTCTTGAGTAGCATAGGTATATTTGTAGCAATAGCCAAAAATACATTGTATTGGTCAAAATGATCAGTTTTTTTGATTTATGCCAAAAATCATTAGGATATTAAGTAAAGATATTATGTACATTTCCTACCGTAAATATATTAAAACTTGATTTCTGATTAGCAATATGCATTGCTAAGAACTTTAAGGCAACTTTAAAGGCAATTTTCCCAATGTTTTTACTTTTTTTGCACCCTCATCCTATCCTAACAAACCATAGATCAATGAAAAGCTTATTTATTCAGCTTTCACATTATGTATAAATCTCAACATTTTTTTACATTTACCCTTACGATTGGTTTTGTGGTCCAGGGTCACAATTGTCATTGGATCATGTCACATGATCCTTCAGAAATTATGCTAATATGCTGATTGTTTTTTATTATCAATGTTGAAAACAGCTGTCCTGTTTAACATTTTTGTGGAAATTGATACTTTTTTCAGGATTCTTTGATGAAAAGAAAGTTTAAAATAATAGCACTTATTTGAAATGGAAATCCCACATGCATTAAATTAATCCAAATTGCATCCTCTGTCTCTCTCTTTCTCTCTACAACTGCACTTCTGGTGTATATGCAAACAGTTTCAGACTCTGCGAAGGGAGAAATGGAAAAAAAAAATGCTAAAATTGCATAAACAGAAAGTTGCATTCATTCCAGTATCTCATGGCATTCTTTTAACAAATGCATAAATAACACCGCACCGTGTCTGCCTGAGCTACAGATCCTTTTAAAGCCGTGAATAAAACCGGTATCAAAGGATGAGGACATTATGACGTCATGACCCAGTTCAATCCCTCCACAAAGACTGCGTCAAAACTCTGCAAGAATCCAGGCTACTGCAGAGCTCCCGCTCAGCGCCCACGGGAGACCTCGCTCACAATAAAATAATACATCACAGCTCCGTTTGATTTATCCTACGGGTTAAAACCATTAGTAGCTCATTAAAACGCTCTCCACACCTGTCTGAAAAACAGCTTGGCACGGGCCATATGCACCACAGATGCTGAACTAGCCCCAAAATCTTACCTTCCTTGCACTCTAGGGCGACCCGGGACTCCAGATTGTCCATCTGCAACTGCAGGCGTTTGAGCGTGCGGTCGGCGTCCCGCGTCTTGCGCTTGTAGGCGATGAGCACGGCAATGATGGCGATGAGGAGGACGCCGCCACCGGCTCCAATCCCGATGATGGCGGGCAGCGTGAGGGTGCTGTCGGAATAGATGTGAAGCATTCCCGGAGAATATTCCAGGCCGCCCACCAGAATCTACAAGCACAGACAAAAGAAACCATTAGAACGGGTTGAGCGCAAGGCCCTTGAATCTAACGACCCTGCCGGCTTTAGTGGTCCATAATGAGGGCTTTTGATTGGCTGAGGGCACTCATACTGTTTCTTCTTGAATGAAATCAGCTCGCAATTAGAATTACAGCAAAATTATGCACTTGTTTGACACGTTCACGCCGCGTTCCTCCACCTGCGGCGAGAGAACAACTCCGTCAGACACCGTGACCACTAATCCACATCAAATTACTTCAAAAAGTCACTTTGGCACAGGTGTGAAGGCAATTAGGCAGAAATCAGCAGGTAATAGAGGTCTAGTTAGAGATTTGGGTCCGACTGAGGCGTGGTACCCGGAGCTCAGCCTCTCGCTATTCGCGGACCAATTAAACGCGGCATCCAGCCGTCTGTCCTAACGAGTTTCACCTTTCTGCGGCTGCTCGGGCCCCGCGTGGCTGCATGAATTATTGAGACTCGGTGATAGAGGGGAACAAAGTGAATCCTGGAGCGCTGTCGATATGTGTCAGGTCATTAGCGGAGTGATCCCGGCACTCTGGATCCTACTCTCTCTCAATCTTTTTTTCTTCGTTTCTATGGGTGTTTCTCCACACTGTGGATTCGCTAACCGGAACTCGACTGAATAATCGGCTCTTTGATACATGTAAGCCAAAGCTAGCTCTAATCAATCAAACAGGAAGGTGTTGGATCAAATTAAAAGGCGTAATGTGAACCTATACCTTGTATTGAGAGGAATAGATCAGGGTAGAGAGACTCGCTGCTGGATTTTATTAGAATTGACTTCTTGTGATGCTATTGATCAGTTCTGAAAGTAATTACTGCGACTAGGTTTGCATTCAGGAAACAGTTTGGCAACGTTCAGCGATTTAATAATCAAACCTAGATTTTCTGAAGTAATTCATGACATGATGCTAGAGTGTGCGCTGAGGCGCTGTTATGTAGTTCACAGGTGTAAATCTTTGTTCATAGCAAATCGATTCAACTCATAATTTACAGATTTGATTCAGAAACAACTGCTGCACTCATTCAGAACAATATATTCACAATTTATAAATATGCTTTCAGATTTCATATAATTTGTTCATGTTGAACCCTTACATCTATTCATACAGTTGAGGTCAAAAGTTTACACCCCCTTTCAGAATCGAATTATTTAACCAAAATAGGAGGGATCATACAAAAAGCATGTTAATGTTTTTTAGTACTGTCCTGAATAATATATTTCACATTAAAGATGTTTACATACAGTCCACAAGAGAAAATAATAGTTGAATTTATAAAAATTACACCTTGCAAAAGTGTACATCCCCTTTATTCTTAATACCTTGTTGTTACCTGAATGATCCACAGCTGTGTTTTTTTTTTTTACTAACAGTTGTTCATGAGTCCCTTTTTTGTCCTAAAGTCAAGTCAAGATTATTTATACAGAGCTTTTTACAGTACAAGTTGTGTCAAAGCAACCTTACAATATGTGACCCTGGACCACAAAACCAGTCTTAAGTCGCTGGGGTATATTTGTAGCAATAGCCAAAAATACATTGTATGGGTCAAAATTATTGATTTTTCTTTTATGCCAAAAATCATTAGGATATTAAGTAAAGATCATGTTCCATGAAGATTTTTTGTAAAATTCTTACTATAAATATATCAAAATGTAATTTTTAATTAGTAATATGCATTGTTAAGAACTTAATTTGGACAACTTTAAAGGTGATTTTCTCAGTATTTTGATTTTTTTGCACCCTGATTCCAGATTTTCAAATAGATGTATCTTGTCCAAATATTGCCCCCCTACCAAACCATACATCAATAAAAAGCTTTCATATGATGTATACATCTCAGTTTTGTCAAATTTAACCTTATGACTGGTTTTGTGGTCCAGGGTCACATATTAAAATAGGACAATAATGTGTCTAAATGCAAAAGTTCCATGTTGCATCAAAGTCAAAACTAAACAGTTTAACTGCCTGCTGTTCTTCAGAAAACTCCTTCAGGGCCCACAAATTTTTGTGTGTATTTGAACATTTCCAATAATGACTATGATTTTGAGATCCATCATTTCCCACTAAGGACAACTGAAGGACTCACATGCAACTATTACAGAAGGTTCAAATGCTCACTGATGCTTCAGAAGGAAAAAATACTAGGGCCGGGACTTTAACGCGTTAATTTAGATTAATTAATTACACAAAAATAACGCGTTAAAAATTTTTAACGCATTTTAATCGCACTAAGTTTTGCACCGCGGAACGTTTCTCACTGGATGAGATTAGGCGGACCGATTATACTGGAGCACAAACTAGCGTTCAGACAAGCCAAAGACGTCCGTCCTAAATAGTAGTATGTTTAAAAAGTATTCCAAAGATTCCCGGATGGTCTACTACTTAACGATCAATGCACACTTTTAACTGCTAATATTGCCCGCAACACACTGCGCCGTGAACGAGGATTCGATTAGAACTACAAACACGCATAAAAAGTGTTAAAAAACTACAAACATGGAGGATATACGCGACCAATGGACAGGTAGAGAAAGGGGTTTGAGTGATAAATAATCAGTGTGTAACCTGATAAAAACTATTTTTTAAATGTTATCCGCATTATATTCCATGTGCAGCAACTTTTATAATGATAGGTTTGGTCATTAACGTTTAAATGCATAATTAAGCAAACACAAGAGCAGAGTTCTCGGAATGAAAGACTCGTTAAAGAACGTGCCTCTTGCTACACTTAATGGCAATATTGCACTGGTCTGGTGGACTTGGTTGAACAAAAATAAGCAATATTTTGTTGCTTAAGCTTATGTATTCAGTCATTATTCAATGGTATACTAAAAATCCATGTAAAATTCTTAATTCTCACTGTTCTCAGGTCAAATATTTACATGCGATTAAAATGCGATTAATTTCGATTAATTAATTACAAAGCCTCTAATTAATTAGATTAAATGTTTTAATCGAGTCCCGGCCCTAAAAAATACGCATTTAAAGCCAGGGGTGAAAACTTTTGAACAGAATGGAGATGTGTACATTTTTCTTATTTTGCCTAAATATCATTTTTTTTTTACATGTAGTACTACAGAAGATACTTAAATGTTTCCCAGAAGACAAAATTTAATTTTAAAAGTTTAATTTACCCTGATCTTCAAATTCAAAAAGTTTCCCCTGGCTTTTAATGCATGGTTCCTTCCAGATCATCAGTGAGCATTTGAACCCTCTGTAATAGTTGCAGATGAGTCCCTCAGTTGTCCTCATTGTGAAAAGATCTCAAAATCATACAGTCATTGTTAGAAAAGGTTCAAATACACAAAAATGCTGGAAAACCAAAGAATTTGTAGGACCTGAAGGATTTTTCTGAAGAACAGCAGGCAGTTTAACTGTTCAGGACAAAAAAGGGAGTCATGAACAACTATCACTAAGGAAAACAAAAAAACAGCTGTTGATCATTCAGGTAACAACACAGTATCAAGGCGATGTAAACTTTTGAACAGGGATCATTTTTATAAATTTAACTATTATTTTCTCCCGTGGACTATGTGTGAACATCTTTTATGTGAAATATCTTATCCTTTACCCCAACTGTATATAGTTACTTAAATTAATCCAGTTATATTTCAAGATTGATTCACACGAATTGGCACCTTTAATCAAAAGGTCACAAAATTTGAGGCATCGTTCATGTTTACAGTGCTAAAGCATTAAAGGTTTGTTTAAATGACTAACAAGAGTATGAGAAATAATAATAGTGATGTTCTCCTGAGCAGTGACCACTAATGAAAGCAGTTAATATCAATGAAGTGGGCTGAATGTGTCTTAAATGCTCTTTCTGAGCATATGTCAGGGCTCAGGAAGGTTATGAAGGATTCCTGTCTGCTGTTTGTAATAATTGTTTGAGCTGGCGGGAGAGCAGATAGCTAGATTACGTGGGAAATTGCTTATATCAGCGCTCCCTATAATCCTAATAAGTACTTAATGTACGGCGAGCCACTTCCAGTTGACCTTTATGTTTTCCGTTTTAGCATTAAGGTAAAAAATGGCCATGCGGCAGTGGCTTATTACGAGATTGATTAAATGAGAGGCGCAATGCCCGAGTCCATGCAAACCAAACATTCAGCATTTTCGCCATCTTACAGCCATCCATTCATTTTCTGCCAGCTTTATTGGTTGATATACAATAAATAAGGAGCTGTAAATTCTCAGTCAGTGCAACGAGAGGTGAGCATGGTTTGCTCTTCACTAGCACGAGAGGCTGCTTATAGATTAAGCGTTTATTATGCATAATGGGAAAATGTCATAGCTGCATGATAATCACCATTACTCGCTGTTCTCCGGTCAGATCTGGTGAATCACAGAGCAGCTGAGATTCAGAGACTGTTAACAGACAGGGCGTTTCTCCAATCATCACGCTGTAATTCAGGCGGGCGTTGCCAGGAGCAGAAGGGATGAGGTTCTTGCCCTGTTTACAGATGAAGGCACAGAAAAATTCATTTACTAAAAAGGATCAACATAATTCGATGTACATACTTTGAGAAGAAATGCCCAGGTCATTTTCCTTCCAAAATTGTATAAATAAATAAATAAATAAAAAAATTATACAAATTAATTATATATATATATATATATATATATATATATATATAAAACATAACAGAAACTGTTTTTTTTTTTCAAAAATCAAATATAATTATATATTAAATAATTGTATAGATTTTTTAAATGTTATATTTTCAAAACAAAGCTTTTTTATAAACATTACATTTAACATACAGAAAAAATTACTACACTTTATACTAAACACATTTATAGATTTTTTTAAATGTATTTTAAAACAAATCATTATATTTTATATATAAAATGCTTAAGACTAATGTTTAAGATAAGATTTATATTTATAAGATATAAAATAAGATTTTCAATATTGTGACTATTTGAAAAAAATATAATTATATATGAAGTAAGTTTATAGATTTTTAAAAATGTAATAGTATTTTCAAAATAAAGCCTTTTTATGAACATTATTCAATTCAATTCAAATTTATTTGTATAGCGCTTTTCACGATACAAATCGTTGCAAAGCAGCTGTATAATTATATTTAATATAAATTAAATATAATTACATTATATATGAAATAATTTTATATGTATTTTTTTTTAAATGCTACAATATTTGAAAAAAAAAAGTATATAGTGGTATATTTTTGTATTAATTTGAATTCAAGCCAATTTTAAATAAAAATCTATTACATGAAAATTTAGAAATGTGTTTAATTTTCATTATTTTAAAAAATAAATCCTAATTTAATTAAAAAATGTTCTTAACGTTCAATAAATCCTAATTAATTTACAAAAATGTTCTTAATGGTCATTGTCAATAAATATATATATATAATTTTTCATCATGGAAAAAAAATATATGTTTAGTAATTACAATGCATTTTAGTAATGGAATCACAAGTTAAATGAAAAATAATAAAATAACATTAAATGGAATCATAAGTTAAATAAAAAATAAAATAAAACAAATATATAAATATAAATATATATAACTTTGCATTATGAAAAAAGTGTAATACGACATTTTTTCACGAGATCCACCAAAATGCAAATTGAGAAAATGTCAATTTAGAAAAGATTATGAGATTATGATAAAGGTCTTGCCTTCAAGATGATGGGTGATCCTGGTTTGACCTCCAGAATCCCAGCGTTCCCAAGGGGGTCAAAGGTCGGGTTTGGATAGTATGTGAAAGGAGTTCCATTGAGGATGAGGAGGGCGGACACATGGTCCAGGACGAAGCCAAACTCATCCGGATGGACTCCGCAATCTGGAACCTGGCGTTTGGTGTAGATGATGCCCGGAGCCAAGCACGTCATGACAGAGTCGTTCACCACCGTACAAACCTACAGAGGAACATCCAGACATTTGTTCTTATCACGTAAACAACAAGCTGTCCGTAATGATGGCGGGGGCAGAGAGGAGAAGGACAGCTGGTCGGGAACTCACGTTTGTGGTCTCCACTCCTCCATATTTGGCTCTGACTTTGGGTTCCTGAATGGTTAGCAGATTGGTTCCTGTGACCGTGAGGGTAGTGCTGCCACTATCAGAACAAACAAACAACACTTCAGTTAGACGACAGATACTCGTTTCCGACCTCAAATTGAATAATTCTGCATATGTGACTGTGGATCTATTGCTAGTGAGTCAGAATTTAGGCTCTAGTGAGCAAAAAGCAGATAAATTATGCCCTACGGATTTCTAAAATATGTGCTTTTAGTAAAAATTTTATAAACATTTACACACACACACACGCACGCACGCACGCATATTCTTTAAATATTTGACATTAAAAACGTACTATTGCGAAGTACTCCTAGGTTTTATGAACTTCCCCATTTGGATAGCTATAATGGGGTCATTTAGAAAATGGGCAAGGCCAAATATACCCCTAGGCCTATAAACCCTAAGAGAAAACTCAAAACATCACATAACTGATTGAGCACATGCAGCACATGACTCTAAACAAACATGCAAAGTTTTAAGGAGATTGGATCACAGCTGGCACTATAACAGTCAGAAACGTTAAAAAAACATAAGATTTCTAAGGTAAATTATTATATATATTATAAGGTAATTATTAGGGGTGGGCATAGATTAATTTTTTTAATCTAGATTAATCTAGATTAAATCTTGGAATTAATCTAGATTAATCTAGATTAAAATGGCTAATTTGAATTCTGCTGAAGGCATTCAGAATATGTGTGCTACCCAAATAATGACTAAACATGTTACACCATACTTTTATTTTGACAGGTTGCCGTGAAGTTTCTGTGTATACAGTATGACATGATGCGAGTTTTCTCAAATGAAACGGTATAAGTGACACTCACAGCAGTTTTGGAGACTGAGTTTATCTGTTCATGTGAGATGCAAATGCCAAAAATTACCGGGAGCGTCACGTGTGTTTCAGTATGCGTGTAGTAAAAGCGCGTCTCCACCATTCATAGTATGAATTTCATACATACAGCTAGGCAAACGGAACATACCGGATTCATATTAAAACGGTCTTTTTGCATTTCAGTTTTCACAGACACTAGTCCATATCGCGATTTGAATTAAGTGACAGACCATATTTGATTTATGAATCCAAAAAACGACGAATTTACGTGGCATTTCGCGCTATAATAGATTCGGTTTTTATGAATGAAGGACGACGTGATCCCGTCTGTGTTTTGGCGGAGGAGACTTAAACGCGCGACCATATTCTATAGTCTTTGGTATATATCCGCGTTAAACTATCAAGGTGAAAGTCATCATAGCTTGCGTAGTTTAGTCCCAGCTCCCAACCCAATTTTGAGAATAGATTAACGGCGATATTTTTTTTATCGCCCGATAAAAGTCTCACGTTAACGCGGCACATTAACGCCGATAACGGCCCACCACTAGTAATTATATAAGATAATTATTGATTTAGGTGGTTACAGGCTTGCTACATAATGTCTTTCTTCATATGTGCTTGAATAACCCTAAAGCGCTTTAACCCTGGCAACTGCTGCTTGCAGCTATATTTAAATGTATTATTATTTTAAAAAATCATTAAAAAATATTCAAATATTCTGTACTGACATAAAGCAATCCTAGAATACACTACACCAATCCTATTTTCAGATAGTGGGCCGACTATATCTCTTGCGTCTGTTTCATCAAACTAAAAATAAACTATTTCACTCAAACTAGTTTAATTACCAGTACTTGAGCTTGCAATGCATCTTTGTGCTAATTAGACTACTGAGTCATTGCCATATGCTATCTCTCAATTGGAAACAGCTGTGAGTGAGTTTCTGCCCACGTAGAGCGTTTCAATTCATTCGTTTATGAAATTCTATTAGGCTTAGGGTGCTGTCTTTGAAGTCAGTGAGACATATTAGCCTGTGTAGACCGCAGACAGTGAGGCATCTCACTAGGGTTTGGAACAGAGCCATTAAGCGTGTGTGAGATTGTGTTAACGTACTTAATGATGCTCCAGTTGGGCTCCACGCTGGAAATAGTTGGATCTTCTGTGTAAATGTAACGTGTGTCGCTGGTGACCTCGGCCTTGTCAATGAACAGCTTGAGGGATGAAGCTCCAGAGCCTGATGCTGACGGTGGCGTCACGCACACTATCTCACGCACCGTTCTCCTGTTGGAGCAAAACATGAAGGTACATTACACAAAAACAGAAATATTTGAAGCCATTTTCATAAGCCAGTGCTTTCGCTGGTTTTGTCTGGCTTCAAGATTGTTTATTTGGTTGGCCAAGCTGGTGTTTATCCGGTTTTCCAACTGAAATATGCGTAAAACCCTCTCAGAACCATCAAAATAGACCAGCTGAATCATTTCGCCAGGCTGGAAGACCAGCTAAATGCTTTAGACTGGTTGAATCTGTTTTTTAGAAGGTTGAAAGGATCTCTAATGTGTTTTGAATGCTGGAGAAGCAATGTTAAAGCTGAGTTTTGTTGGCAATCAACATGGTTAGATCAAAATAAACCAGTCTAAACATGAATGAGAATACATGCTGGTCTTTTCAGCCAGTAAATTGCTTTGAGACTGGCTTTAAAGGCACCACAATGTCAGATTTAATGATCTAGAACAAATTAGTGTTTAATAATTACATATTTACAGAAATTGCTTATTTCTGGCAAAAACGGAATCAGAAATTAAATTTTAAAAAATCTAGTTTTCATGTTCTAATTATGTTGTCATTAAATGTTTGAATATTCATTATTAATTATGAATTCAATAATACATACATACATAACAATACATACCTATTTTAATCAATTTAATAATCACGATAGTCATTGAATACTCATTAAAATTAGCATTCTTAATATTTACTGTAAAATTTAATGGCTATTTAAAGACTCCAGGGCTAACTGATTAGCTGAAATTGAAACAGAAGTTGAACAAATCTTTTTCATGTTTACATATGGTTTGTCTACCAGCAAGAATTCTTTGGTCAACCAGATTCACCAACTGAGTTTTGTTGGCAATCAACATGGCTTGACCAAAATAAACCAGTCTAAACATGAATGAGAATACATGCTGGCTTTTTCAGCCAGTAAATTGCTTTGAGACTGGCTTTAAAGGCACCACAATGTCAGATTTAATGATCTAGAACGAATGAGTTTTTAATAATGTCATAATTACAGAAATTGCTTATTTCTGGCAAAAATGGTATCAGGAATTAAATAAAAATATATTTAAAAAGTTTTCATCTTCTAATTCTGTAGTCATTAAATGTTCAAAAATTATTAATTAAATAATATTTATTTTAATCAATTTAGTAATCACTATAGTCATTGGATATTCATTCAACGCTCTTAATATTTATTGTAATATTTAATGGATATTTAATGACTCCAGTGCTAACTGATTGGCTGAAATGGAAACAGAAGTTGAAAAAATATATTTCTGTATTTTTTATTTACTTTTTTTTTCATGTTTACTTATGGTTTTGTTGGCAATCAACAGGTCTTGACCAAAACAAACCAGTCTAAACATGAAAAAGAATACATGCTGGTCTTTTCAGCCAGTAAATGGCTTTTAGACTGGCTTCAAAGGCACCACAATGTCAGATTTAATGATCTAGAACAAATGTGTTTAATAATGTCATAATTACAGAAATGGCTTATTTCTGGCAAAAATAGTATCAGAAATTAAATAATTAGAATATGAAAACTTTTTTTATTTATTTTTATGTAGTTACTAAATGTTCAAATATTAATTATTAATTATAAATTAAATAATATACACATTATTTTAATCAATTTAATAATCACTGTAGTCATTGAATATTCATGAAACATTAAACAAACATTTTTTAATATTTATTTTGATATTTAATGGATATTTAATGACTTCAGTGCTAACTGATTGGCTGAAATGTAAACAGAAGTTGAAAAATATAAAAAGTTTTTTCATGTTTACATATGTTTTTTCTACCAGCAAGATTTGTTTGGTCAACCAGATTCACAATATGAGTTTTGTTGGCAATCAACATGGCTAGAGCAAAATAAACCAGTCTAAACATGAATGAGAATACACGCTGGCCTTTTCAGCCAGTAAATTGCTTTGAGACCGGCTTTAAATGCACCATAATGTCAGATTTAATGATCTAGAACAAATGAGTGCTTAATAATTACAGAAATGGCTTATTTCTGGCAAAAATGGAGTCATAAGTTGAATACATTTTTTTAATAAAAATAAATAAAAACAGCCCTAAAAATATTTTTCATCCTCTATTTCTGTAGTCATGAAATGTTCAAAATATTCATTAAAAATTATAAATTAACTAATTAGAAGTGTGAGTGCATGTATACACTACCAGTCAAAAGTTTTTGAACAGTAAGAAAACTCTTCTGCTCACCAAGTCTGCATTTACAAATTTACAAATTTATATTTTCAAATGTAATTTATTCCTGTGATCAAAGCTACATTTTCAGCATCATTACTTGATCACATGATCCTTCAGAAATCATTCTAATATGCTGATTTGCTGTTCAAGAAACATTTTTACTATTATTATTATTAGCAATATTTAGCACAGTTGAGTAAGTTTTTTCAGGATTTCTGAGATTAATAGAAAGATCCAAAGATCAGCATTTAACTGAAATAAAAAGCTTTTGTAACATTATACACTATAGCATTCAAATATAGCACTCAAATAATTTTTTTAGGGAAATAAATTATAGAAATAAATACTTTTATTTAGCAAGGATGATTTAAATTGATGCGATGATGTGAATATTTTTATTTCAGATAAATGCTGCACTTCTGAACTTTCAATTCAAAACTATTAAAACTCTAATTAGCTGTTTTCAATATAATAATTTCTGAAGGAATATTTAATGGATGTAATATTTAAGGATCATGTGACTGGAGTAATGATGCAAAAAAATTCAGCTTTGAAATCCCAGGAATAAATTACATTTTTAAATATATTTAGGTAGAAAAAGGTTATTTTAAATATTAAAATTTCAGAATATTACTGTTTTTGCTGTACTTTGGATCAAATCAATGTAGGCTTGGTGAGCAGAAGAGGCTTCTATAAAAACATAAAAATGTATTAATTTTTTTTTTACTTATTTATTTTCATGTTTACTTGTGGTTTTGGAAACCTGCAAAAAATCTCTGTGGCCTACCAGAGTCACCAGAGATTTGCTAATGAACAACATGCCTAGACCAGCACAAACCAGTCTAGACTAGGTCTTTTCAGCCAGGAACTGACAACATTATACAATTAATGTCTTCTAAGCAGATGTTACTGCATTTTAATCACCACTCAGCTCGCTAACAATCACAACCAGCAATGCATCATGTTTCCTGGCACACGCGCATGCGGACATATTTGGGGAAGGCCACGCACGCTCATTCGATTTCATGTGGAAATGACACATCTCGCTTCCTCCCAAGTCCAACTGTATCCCACAGATGTCGAGGGACGCAGATGTGGAAGATCCGCTTAGGAGCTGACAGAAGCGCTGCTCACCTGACAAACAGACACTCTTCCTGGGCCAAAAACACGGTCACGGCGCTCCCGGCGTCCAGATGTCGGCCTGAGATAGTCAGCCTGGTCCCACCAGACACGGGTCCTTTCTCCGGCCGCACCCGGTTAAAACTCGGCGTCTAGAGGGACGAGAAAA
The DNA here is from genome assembly GCF_049309525.1 of Garra rufa. Lineage (NCBI taxonomy): Eukaryota > Metazoa > Chordata > Actinopteri > Cypriniformes > Cyprinidae > Garra > Garra rufa. Next base: position 36,059,548 of record NC_133375.1, read on the forward strand.
GCAGCGGTAACTTCCGAACAGATGGAGCTCACCAAGCGCGATATGGACGCTGAAGCGTGCACTTGTTTTCCACATTCTGGTACTACATGAAGAGATTACACTCATCACTGTAATAGAAATGTCCTGTTTGCTCTCGCGCCGCGCAGGGCTCGTTTGTTTCGGCGCAGGACCTGTCAGCTGCCGTCCTCTCGCAGTAATTAGTTGCATACCTGTGTAATTGGTCGGAGTGCGTGTTTTCATTTGCTTTACCCTTCTGCACGACTGAAGCTGCCTGGACGCTATTGATTAGATGTTGAGGGAATCCAGGCAGGGTCATCCATTTATATACGTGTGTGTGTGTGTGTGTGTGTGTGTGTGTGTTTGTACGTAAAGCTCCTGGGCTCGGGATAATAGACTAATGCCCTATTCCTGCTGGGCACCACTTAAAACTCAGCGGGGAGGAAGGGGTAATTGTGTCATTCTTTACATCCCCCTTCCCTTCGACTTCATTATCACATGGGCTCCACCAGTTGATTTGATTGGCTAACGGGATGGAGGAGTGGGAATCCTAACGATTCATCGGTTTCAAGTGCACAATCGGATTGGCGGAGTCTCAAAGGATGGATTGGTATTGATTAGCCGCGTGTAAATCACCACAAACAAAATGTTAGCAGCGATAAGGGAATCGATATGGAAAGAATGATTAAAATATAAACACTATGTCTAGAATCGAAGGAAGCCACCTCACTGGCCAGTTAGGTGCCGTTTTGTGTATGAAGGCAATGGAAACGGATGGAAAAAAGCAAAGTCGTCACATTTAATATTCTAGGATAAATTCAAGTGAGCTTATTTCTGGTAGAAATGGAATCATATGTTAAATGAAAAACAATTAAAAAAAATAAAATAATAAAATAAAATAAAATATAAAAACAATGCTCATTTCTTCCAGAAATGAAATCATAAGTTAAATGAAAAAATAAAATAAAATAAATAAAATAAAATAAAATAAAATAAAATAAAATAAAAAGCTTATTTTGTGGCAGAAATGAAACCATAAGTTAAATGAAAAAATAAAATAAAAAATAATAAAATAAAATAAAATAAAATATAAAAACAATGCTTATTTCTTCCAGAAATGAAATCATAAGTTAAATGAAAAAATAAAATAAAAAATAATAAAATAAAATAAAATAAAATAAAAAGCTTATTCCTGGCAGAAATGGAATCTTAGGTTACATGAAAAAAATAAACAATAAAAAAAATAAACAACAACAAAGAAAGAAAACAAAAAATAAAATAATGCTTATTTCTGGCAGAAATTAAATAAGTTAAATGAAAAATAAAATAAGAAAATAAAATAAAATAAAATAAAATAAAAAAGTAAATTTAAAGTAAAGTAAGTTTATTTCTGCATGGAATAAGAAGTTAAAAATGAAATAAAGTAATGAAACAAAAATAAAATAAAAGAAAGTATAAGAAAGAAAGAAAAAGTAAAAAATAAATGTATATTTTCTTTTCAAATGAAAAATAAGCACATTTGTCATTAAATATAAAGATAAATAAATATATTTGTAGATAACAATAGTAAAAAAGATTCATTAAATAAGTTACTAAAGTAAAATAAAGTAATAAAACAAAAAATTAAATAAAATAAAATAAAGAATAACAAAGAAAGAGAGAAAAAATAAAGTATAAGAAAGAAAGAAAAAGTAAAAAATAAATGTAGGTTTTCTTTTCAATAAAAAAAAAGCACATTTGTCATTAAATATAAAGATAAATAAATACATTTGTAGATAAAAATAGTAAAAAGGATAAATGAAATAAAGAAATGATTCTGATTTTAAATAATTCTAAATAAATCCCAACAATAAATAATAAAGATAAAACAAAGATAAATTAACAATTATTTATGGCTAAAAGTGACTAATAAATCTAAACAAATTATGAATTTACCACTAAAATGGTAAATATAAATAAAGATGCATATTTAAAAACATTTTTTTCTGTTCTAAAAATGGTAAACATTATAGATAACTTCATGAAATAATAATTCATTATAAATAATTGGTTAAAAAAATGAAATTAAAAAAATAAAATATATATTTTAATATACCATTTTTTTCTACTTTTAATTATGTTTTATCTAAGAAATAAACATTGTAGTCATTAAATATTCTAAATAAATTAATAAATCTGGCAATTTTGCCTTTTTCCAACCACTATGGTGTTTATTCTGTCAACGGATTGCAGGATTTATATAGGATTTGTCTTAATGCCTTGCATCACATTTGAGCTGATAAGGCAACATTTTCCAAGTTTCAGACACAGCCAAGATGTCTGAAAAAATGTTGTAGAGGACATACCACAAAAGAGTATGTCTGAGACGATTGGGTTCGATACTCGGCACTGCAGTCGCCAATACACAGCTCCACCGGACCACCAGGGGGACTCGACATCAGAGATTCCTCCATATCACACACAATCCTGCAGGTCAAAAACACACACAGAAATCACTCCTGAACAAAGCACTGTCCAAAAACCAATTCAAATGAACTAGCAACACGAGAAGCATAACTCACCTCTCAGCGCTGACGTATTCAGACGCCGCAGGGTTGCAGCGAACTCCCGCCACACGCACGTGTGTGATCTCTCGAACCTGTAGACCTAGATTCTCTCCTTCGATTGTCACACGTGTGCCGCCCTCCTTCGGCCCAGTCAGCGGACGGATCTGTGAAGAGATGACAGTTTCTCATTGGAGAATATAAAAGAAGCTAATTCTAAGAGCTTTAAAGGTCAGCACTTTGAAAGGTGCAGTCTGGGATATTTGTCATGCAGGAGGTTTGTGTGTGCTTTCAACCATAGTGTACTTTAAGGAACAGTTTACTAAAAAAAAAAATGACATACAGAAGCTATAAAAGCACAACAAAATCCACTTTGAGGACATCTTCAATGAGAAAAAAGCTTTATAGAAACTAAAATAAATGGATACATTTTAGTTCTAAAAATAGTAAATTTATATTTTTTTACTTCTAAAAAATACTTCAGATAAATAGATTAATAAATAATCATACATACAGATAAATAATAAACTTTTTTATTTAAAAAAAATGATGAATGAGTCAATTAATGATTTTTAATACTAAAAATGCTACATAAAGATAAATAAATATTTTCTATATCTCTCTATTTAAAAAAATAAAATAAAATTTCTATTCAACAAAAATTAGTGAAAAAGTAAAAAAGGCATTAAATAAATACATTGTAAAGACAAAGAAAGAAAATTAAATAAACAATTGTAAACATTAAAATGTAAACAATCAAGGTAAATAATTAAGAGGAATCAACAATAATTGTATATTCTGATATTCTAATAATAATAATTGTAATTCTATAAAAATGCAAACATAATAAAATAAATAAATTAATAAATAAATAAATACATATAAAAACATAATAAAATGAAAGAATAACCAAACTGATAAATACAAATGTCATGATTTTAATTCTAAAACAGTCTATACAAAACAATCTTAATTGCACAGTTTTATTGTGCATAATTCTTCAGGACAGACTGGAATAATAAAGATAAAAAATAATTGTAATTCTAAAATAAAAATAAAAAATAAAAATAAATACAATAAAAATGAATAAATAAGCAAACAAATACATAAATATTATAAACAAATACATAAAAATATTTTATAAATACATAAAAAAAGCAAAAATTACAAAAAATAATGAACAAGCAAACAAATAAATAAAATATTTAATAATAAAAAGTTTATACAAAACAAAAAATCTTAATGCACATCCCTGGTTTTATTTTGCATAATTCAGCAGGGCAGATTGTAATTATAAAAAAAATAAACAATCAAGGTGCATAATAAAGATGAATAATAAAGATAAAAATAACTGTAATTATAAAAATGCCAAAATATTAAAATAAATAAATAAAATATAATAAAAATGAATGAATAAGCAAACAAATAAATAAAAATATAATAATGTTAATTCTAAAAATAGTCTTAAAAAAATAAAAAATAAAAATCTTAATGCACATTCCTGGTTTTATTTTGCATAATAATTTAGCAGGGCAGATTGTAAATAAATAAAATTCTTTTTGACAGATCTTAATAATTAAGATAAATGAAATAAAAAAGATGCATAATAAAGATGAATAATAAAGATAAAAAGTAACTGTAATTATAAAAAAGGGCAAAATATTATTATTAAAACAAACAAATTAAACAAGGGGGAGATTGTTAAAAACTGAAAAAAAAAAAAAAAAAAAACCTTTCTTCTTGACAGAATTGAATAATACAGATCTATCTGGGCAGATTTTTGACAATAATTATTTAAAAGTGTCACTCTGTAGAGGTAAAAGAGTTTGCTAAGGCCACTGCATGTTGACTTATATATTTTGGTTGGGGCTTATCTGAAAACAATCCACATCTGCTGTCCAAGATGGCTTTGAGATGACGTGTGCATTACCTTAGTGATTCGGGGATGGCTGCAGCGTACGTTTCGGCGTCCCTGATGCATCCAGTTGTGTTCGGGCGAAGGACAGTGTTGCTTCAGGAGACACTTCTTATCGGCCAAACACCAGCCACACTCAAACGTGCTGTCTGCCTTCAGACAGAGTCCACAGCTGTCCCTCTGAGCTTCACACTTGTACAGGAGAGCTGCATCCACACACACAACACACACAGAGTGAGAATATAGCTGTGCTCTCAGCTGGGCAGTTAAACGCAGGCCATGTTTGGAGTGGTGCCAGCTGTGCAGTGCCAATCGATAATTGAACTGTAAGGGGAAGGTAGCCGAGGCGAAACCCACGCCTGCTTTCACTGTGCCGTGATTCATGTGCTGCCCACACACACTAATAACTCTGACCCGAGGCCTCGAGGAAGCACAAAACCAAGGCGTTCTGCTGTAGTGGGTGTAGAGGTTCAATTCTATACACGGTGGCTCTGTTCCAAACGCTAGTGAGCTCCCTCGCTGGTTACTGTCTACATAGGCAGCAGAAATAGAACTGCATGTGAGTGATATGAAATGTTGTTCACAGGTAGCAACTTAGTGAATGGTCGCTCACCTCTGCAAAAAGAGACTAAACAAATGCTCAGCTTATTACAACAAGAGTCTAATGTTAGCACATTGCTAAGCTAACAACAACACTTTAATAAACACAAAAATCTATTTTTAATTAAAAACTAAATTTCAGTAGATGAAACACTGAAAGTATTAAAATAATATCATCTAGATCGTAAATAATGTGTATAGAAATTATAGTCAGTAAGACATGAAACGTTCATATAGAAAATCAGAAAATACTGAATTATTTTTAAATGTTTAGAACATTTCATGTCAATTTCATATTATATCTTAATATGAATATTATTATTTTTTCTCAGAAATGTTCATATTATATATTTATTTCATATTATGTAATATACATAATGACATGTTCTAAACATTACAAATAAATATCCAGCATCCAGATGTTTATAATCTGTATGAAATTTTATAAAAAACGGAAACAGCTTAAGCACGTTTTGCTGCCTACATTTGTAACAATATTTATATTACAAATATCATTAATATTATTAGTTAAAAATAACGTTACATTTATAAATACTGCTATTATATTATAAAGATGGTAAAGTAAAAATATAATCAAAAGTTTATTAATAACATAATATTCTAAACATGTTATATTATATTATATAATATTATATATGGAATTTAAAATCTAAAATAAAATTTTATGTATGTTTAAATGTTTATTAATAACAAAATTATAATTTTTTTTAAATATTACTATATTACATATAAATATTAAATTACAATACAATTTAATATAAATATTGTATTACATTTATGTATTAATTTAACAATTAATATTATAATAAATATATATTCTGTTCTTTTTTTTTTTACTTTTATTCTTTTTATCTAAAGTACGTTCAAAACATACAATAAAATGTAAATATTTTATAATATATAAAATCTGAATATGATATGTATATCAATTTCATGTTGTATTTTAATATGAATATTATGAATTTTTTATCAAAAAAGAAAAAAAATGGTCAATATTCAGCATCCAGCTATATACATGTACACAATTTTATGAAAAAAAATATTTTGATCAAAAACAGCTTATAATATTTATATTACAGATATCGTTAATATTATTAGTTACAAATAACATTATATGACATTATATATGCTATTATATAACTTTATATAAAATATTATATTATATTTTATAATATATTGGATTGATAATCTAAATAAAATATAAGATTAAATTAAATTAATAACAAATATAAAAAATATTATATTATTTTATTACATAAATATTAAATTATGATAAATTTAAATATAAGTATTGCATTATATTTTATATTTATTTAAAATCACATTATAAATATTGTTATATATTCTATTCTAAAGTACACTTAAAATATACAAAAAATATAATTACATAAAATCCCAAAATACTAACAATTTTTAAATGTTTAGAAAATGTAATGCGTATATCAATTTCATGTTATATGTTAATATGAATATTATGAACATTTTATCCAAAAATTTTTTTAGTTATTATTAAAATTATGAGTTATAAATAACATTATATTATGTTATATATGCCATTATATTACATTATATATTTTATTTATATATTTATAATCTAAAATAAAATAAGATTTAATTATCTTACCATATTTATATTACAGATATCAATAATATAATTAGTTATAAGTCACATAGTATTTATAAACACTGCTATATTATTACTATATTATTATATTATATGTGATTTAAAATCTAAAATAAAATATAAGCTATAATTAAATGTATTAATAACAAAATTATAATTAATTTTACATTATATTACATATAAATATTAAATTAGAATAAAATGAATATAAATATTGATTACATTCAATATTTATTTATTTATTTAATATCGCATTTTACAGTCGAACCAAAATTTATTCAGACACCTTAAAAATGTCTCACATAATCACAGTTTAGAAAATGGTAATAAAATATGACAAGAACTCAAGAGTTAAATTAATCTTGATAATATCAGATAACTTTGATAGAAAGGTATGTAACAAAACATGGTCAGGTCAAAGTGCCAAATCAAATGTTCGGTCCCAAATATTGATACATTTTACTGGTAATCCACTCTATGAAGAATTTTTGGGTATAATACGTCACAGTTTACTTTATTTTGCTATCCTCACTTACATAAATGAACTATAGTATCCTGCATCCACTAGTAAATGTGTCTGAATAATATAAATAATAAAATATTAGCAAATATAATAAAATGATGTCATATTTATAAATATTTATATATTACTTTACATCACATATGGCTATTTGCCTAAACTTTTGTCTTCCATCTTGGACAAAAATGTTAACAAAGCTTGTTGCAGGGCACTCTGGTATTTTCTAGTGTGGGAAAAAATACACGTGATGGTGGCTTGGATTTTGGCCAAGACGAGGTATCTTTGAAGGCAGCTGTGGGGGGGTGGATCTCGAGGCTAAATTGCCCATCTGAGCTCAGAATGACAGGCCACTGAAAACACGATCACGGACTAATAAACACACCACACCAATAATTTAGCAGAGATTGTATATCTGCAGACACACAGCGAGCTGTGACTTTCTGCTCCTCTCTCGCCTCTATTCTCTGAAACACCCTGTAATAGCACACCTGATGAAGTTCTCCTCAGGAGATATATATCGACTCCTGGAGGCCTTTCGATTCTTACTTCTCAAAGTGTTGGAAGTAAATGCAAACTGACAGCGGTGTGGACGGGTTAAAAGCTGACAGATGCGGTTTCCATACTATCCTCTGCAGTAATGCGATGTTATACAAGGCTGAAGCAGCCAGGCGCCCTGTTATCAATAAAATATGCCACGGCGACTGAGAGAACACCTGACAGACTAAGAGTGTTTGAACAGACAGATAAAATAAAATAAAAGATGCATTAAGTTCCACTTCACACAAAGGCAACACCCTTCCCACATCAAAAGGACATCGGGAACGGTGATAAAATATGAATGTAGACAGGATAACTTAGGATATTTCCTCTCTTTAGCTTTAGAAATGCCACTACGGGGCTGAAGGTGAAGTGTGTGACTTCTTACCTCGCATGGATGACGGTTTGTCAATGGGAAAGTCACCGTCCCATACGATGGAGAAATCCACCGGCAGGTCTCCCATCTCATTCCCTTCATACCAGTACTGTGGAAAAAATAGAAGAGACGACATCTATATCAGTAAAGGGTGTTGTAAGAAAAACAACTGTTTGGGCAAAATATGCCCAATCACCACGGACGTCACGTCAACGTCTCAAGAGACGATTACAGATGAGGATGATGTTATCGTGTCACTTTGTCCAGCAGCGCTGCTCTGAATCAATCCTGAGAGCATCTTTCCTGACCCAATGGAAATGAACTTAAATCCAGATCTATAATTTGCCGCACACTCCACAGCAAAAAACACAACCAATCATCGGTGACATCATCTGAACATCACACTGACAAAGAGCACGACTACAGACGATGACAAGACAATTGCTTCACTCTCTACAAGCATTTATTTCATTGTTGATGAGGACATACCAAGAAAAAGAGTGATAACACACTCTTTTCTCAGCAAACACTGATTTTTTTTATATATATATATGTGACCTTGGACCACAAAACCAGTCATAAGGTTAAATTTTACAAAACCGAGATATATACATCATATGAAAGCTTAATAAATAAGCTTTCTATTGATGTATAGTTTGTCAGGATAGGACAATATTTGGCCGAGATACATCTATTTGAAAATCTGGAATCTAAGGGTGCAGAAAAGTCAAAATACTGAGAAAATCACCTTTAAAGTTGTCCAAATTAAGTTCTTAACAATGCATATTACTAATCAAAAATTACATTTTGATAGGTTTACAGTAGGAATTTCACAAAAAATCTTAATTTAACATGATCTTTACTTAATTTCCTAATGATTTTTGACACAAAAGAAAAATCTATAATTTTGACCCATACAATGTATTTTTGGCTATTGCTACAAATATACCCCAGCGACTTAAGACTGGTTTTGGGTCCAGGGTCACATATATATATACACTGCCATTCAAATGTTTTGGATCGGTAAGATTTTTAATGTTATTTAAAGTCTCTAATGCGCATCAAAGTTCTATTTCTTCAAAGTTCTCTAATGCGCATCAAAGTTCTATTTATTTCTGTGATAAAACGCTGAATTTTCAGCATCATTACTCTGTTTTCAGAGTCACATGATCACATGAATTTTCAGCATCATTACTCTGTTTTCAGAGTCACATGATCCTTCAGGAATCATTCTAATATGCTGATTTATTATCAGTATATATGCATTTAAAGTCTCTTATGCTCATCAAAGTTCCAATTATTTGATCAAAAATACAGAAAAAACTGTAATATTATGAAATATTATTGCAATTTAAAATAACAGCTTTTTATTTTAATATACTTTAAAATATAATTTATTTCTGTGATAAAACGCTGAATTTTCAGCATCATTACTCTGTTTTCAGAGTCACATGATCCTTCAGGAATCATTCTAATATGCTGATTTATTATCAGTATATATGCATTTAAAGTCTCTTATGCTCATCAAAGTTCCAATTATTTGATCAAAAATACAGAAAAAACTGTAATATTATGAAATATTATTGCAATTTAAAATAACAGCTTTCTATTTTAATATACTTTAAAATATAATTTATTTCTGTGATAAAACGCTGACTTTTCAGCATCATTACTCTGTTTTCAGAGTCACATGATCCTTCAGAAATCATTCTAATATGCTGATTTATTATCAGTATATATGCATTTAAAGTCTCTTATGCTCATCAAAGTTCCAATTATTTGATCAAAAATACAGAAAAAAATGTAATATTATGAAATATTATTGCAATTTAAAATAACAGTTTTCTATTTTTTAATATACTTAAAAATATAATTTATTTCTGTGATAAAAAGCTGAATTTTCAGCATCATTACTCTGTTTTCAAAGTCAGATGATTCTTCAGAAATCATTCTAATATGCTGATTTATTATCAGTATATATGTATTTAAAGACTCTTATGCTCATCTTATGCTTATCAAAGTTCTAACTATATGATCAAAAATACAGAAAAAAACTGTAATATTATGAAATATTATAGCAATTTAAAATAACAGCTTTCTATTTTAATATACTTTAAAATATAATTTATTTCTGTGATAAAAGCTGAATTTTCAGCATCATTACTTCAGTTACTCATTACTCAAATGATCCCATCAGAAATCATTCTAATAACCGATTCATTATCAATGTTGGAAACTGCTGTGCTGCTTAATATTTTTTGGAAACTACTTTTTTTTTTAGGATTCTTTAATGAATAAAAAGTTAAAAAGAACAGCATTTATTGAAAATAGAAATATTTTCTAACAATATACACTGCTTGTCAAAAGTTTGGGATCAGTAAGATGTTAAATACGTTTCTAATGCTCATCAAGGCTGCATTTATTTAGTCAAAAATACAGGAAAAAGTCAATATTGTTTTACGATACAAAGTTTACAAAGTTCTTAAATTTTAATATACATTAAAAATCTAATTCATTTCTGTGATCAAAGATGAATTTTTCAGCATCATTACTTCAGTATTCAGTGTCACATTAACTTTCAGAAATCATTCTACTATGCTGATTTATCATCAGTGCTGGAAACAGTTGTGTTGCTTAATATTTTTTCGGGAAAAATAAGGAAGGAAACACAATGCATTAAGAGCCAGAGGGTGAAAATTTTTTATATTTAGGCAAAATAAGAAAAATGTACTGTCTTTTTTTTCTGTTCAAAAGTTTACACTCCTGGCTCTTAATGCATTGTTTTTCCTTCTAGAGCAACAGTGAGCGTTTGAACCTTCTGTAATAGTTGCATATGAGTCCCTCAGTTGTCCTCAGTGTGAAAAGATGGATCTCAAAATCATACAGTCATTGTTGGAAAGGGTTCAAATACACAAAAATGCTAGAAAAACACAGAATTTGTGGGACCTGAAGGATTTTTTGGCAGTTTAACTGTTCAGGACAAACAAGGGACTCATGAACAACAATCACTAAACGAAAAAACACAGCTGTGGATCATTCAGGTAACAACATAGTTTTAAGAATCAAGTGTGTGTAAACTTTTGAACTGGGGTCATTTTTATAAATTCAACTATTAGTTTTTCTTGTGGACTATATGTAAATGTCTTTTATGTGAAATATCTTATTCAAAGTCAAGTATGATCACTCTTATTTTGGTTAAATAATTAACATTTTGCAGATTCTGCAAGGTGTAAGCAAACTTTTGACTTCAACTGTACATACATAAAAATAAATAAAACACAGATACAGTAAATATATGTTGCTAAAAATAACTAGCAGAAAAACGGCTTGTTAAGTCGTGATATGGCATGTCTCCAGCATGCGGCTGCGGCCCGTCAGGTGGAGCAGAAAGCAGGTGACGGCGGTTTTTACTGTCTGGGTTTTAATTAGCAACAACACTGAGAGCACTTAGCCAACGCAACCCTGAGAGAATATCGCTGATCAGGCTCATCGATCGGCGGCTGCTTGCTTAAGAGACTTCAAGACGAGATGAGGAGTCCAAGAGAACTCGAGTAAACCTACCAGAGCGAAGAAGCTCCGGCTTCAGCGTTACAAACCGCCACGACGGCACTTTAAAGTTTCATTTCCTCTGAATAGATTAACACATGGTATATTTCAAAGGAGAAACCAACACACTGTTTTGTACTGAATGTAGTCGCTGGTTTTCCAAATGATTTATACTTTGCTTTATTAATGCATCCAAATTAGACTACTAAAATACCAGCAATTTTATTTAACAAATGAGAATTTTTTTACAGTACAAAACAACGCAGCTGCTGTGCAAATAAACAGCGCTATTCATTCTTACTGCATTCTCCCTCAGTAGTGAAAACGGCACTGCGTTTATTTCCATTTATGGCCAAACCAAAATCTATTTTGGAAAAAAAAGCGAAAGAACACCCTGCCTCGAAAAAACCTCATGCCTCGGCCGGTCATTAGGGCCGATTGAAACGTCAGCTGTTACATCAGCGTTCATTCAGCCATACAGCCCAGATAAATCACAACAGAGAAAACAAGCGGTGCCACATCGCTCTCCAGCCGTCCGAGAGGCCCTGAAGAGTGGAAAATGGCCCTCGGTGGTGTGTGCGGTAAAGCCCGAGTCTTTCTGCAGCTGTTCTGAGGGGGAAAAAATATCTGGGAGGAACTCAAGCGAGCTCTGCAGTGGAAAAGGTGGTGAAAAGCTGAACTAAACCTCACTCAACCTGTTGACGCCAAGCACCCAGCAGTCATACATCTCTATGAGACGCAGCTGCTGTGGTCTTAATTGGGGTCAATTACAGATGACCCGCATACTGGCATACAGGTCGCAGAGGTCACGACTTCAACATCATTAACTTATCTTGGAATTTGTTGGGCTGTTATGCACTCAAGCTCGAAGAAAAAGGCCTGAGGTACTAACGCACGTCATAAAATGGGGCACAATTCAAGTAGCTATAATGCATTTTCATAGAGCATGTCAGTAAATGTATGCATTCGACAAATTAGCATATTCTTTGTTGCTGGTTAATTTCATCCAATCGGATGAAACGAGCAGAACGGATGTGTAAATCTTTTGTAAAACAATTCTGACATAAATTGTCGCACTGAATGGGAGTATTTACATAATAATGGTTGCATGAACAATGCATGAAGGAGGCCTAATGAGACTCTTTCTATAAAACTTCTTAAATTGTGTTTTCTGAAAATAAAAGCATCTTTGAAAACAGAAATTACTAATGCATATAGCCTTTGCTTCTGCTTAAGAAATCTGTGAGAAGACTATTTATATAAATAAATATGTATATATAACTAAGACTGGAAAGTTATATAATAATGTTAATTAAACTTTTCAGCCTTGTTTCAAACTAAATTGATGTAATGTAATGTAATACTATATAACATAATATAATATAATGAATAAAATAATTATTTACAAAAATATTAAATATATTGTAAAGTAAGAGGAAAGTTACTTTAAAACATTTAATATTTTTGTATTTTATTTTTTTTCTTTATTTCTTTTTAACATTTTTGGCATTAAAGTAATGTGTTTTCTTGTCTACTGCTTCTCCTCTGTTATATAATATAATATACTAAAAAATGTTATATATAAAAAGTTAATTACACTTTCCAGCCTTGTTTAAAACTAAATTGATACAATATAATATAATAATTATATATAAACTTTCAGCCTTTGTTGAAAAATATATTTAATATTTTGATGTTTAAATATATTTATTTTATTACTTTATTTATTGTATTATTATTATTTACTACAATTTTGACATTAATGTGATGTGTTTTCTTGTCTTTTGCTTCTCTGTTATAATATAATATAATATAATATAATATAATATAATATAATATAATATAATATAATATAATATAATATAATATAATATAATATAATATAATACAATACAATACAATAGAATACAATAGAATTAATTAAAAATAAAAATAAGAATTTATAAATATATGAAACTTTCCAGCCTTAGCTGAAAAATATATTTAATACTTTTTTACTACATTTTTAAATATATTTGTTTATTTAAAGAAAAGTTCACCATGGCACTCTAGTAAAATAAAAAGCCTATATTTGTTTATTTTATTACTTTATTTATTGTATTTTTATTATTATTTTATAATTATTTGCAATTATTTTTATAATATAATATAATATAATAAAAATAAAATAATATATATATATATAAACTTTCCAGCCTTTAAAAAAAATATCTATTTTAGATTTTGATATTTATAAATATATTTATTTCTTTATTTATTTGATTATTAATATTATTATTACTGTTATTTTTTTAATACATTTTTGTCATTAAAGTGATGCGTTTTCTTGCCTATTGCTTCTCCTCCGTTGAAAGGTTTGCTTTGAGGAGATTAGCCTGCGTGTGTAAATGGGTGGAAGCCTTTGTGTTTGCCCATACAATACCGCTTATCTCTGCCAGTAGTGAATTGATTTTCCTCCGGCTTGTCTTCCCACTGTATCGCAGCGTGTTATGTGTAGACAGCCTGGCCTGGTTCTGTCAGAGGCCTCACTGGAAATGACTGGCAAACGACAGCAAGGTAATCTTACCTCTAAAACCGTCCTCAATTTATCAGCAAAGCCGAATGCGCAAAAAACAACCCAAGACGGCTGCTATCACAGGGATAAAGGCCTTTTTCACCATTCAGATTGAGCATTGCACATTTCCTTGGGGTACATTTCAATCCCGTTTGCATGTTTAATCAAAGGTTATAATATCTGCAAGCGGCACGTGGGGTTTTTAAAGAGAACACTCTTAAAAATTGCCGTGCTCAATAATCCACTTATTGCAGCTAAGTTAATACGCCACTACCGTTTATGGCAGCAGCAGCTATGATGAATAACCGGAGATATTGACTCGGGGGGAAAAAATGCTGCTTCTCGAAAAAGCAGAAATTAAGTGATTGCAATTAATTCAAGTGGAACTCAGTGGAACCAAGTATTTAGTCTTTAATAAGTTTTTATTGTTTAAAAGATGTTTTCATAGACCTTATCTCTCTGTATACGCTCGGCTCCAGTTGACCTGTCAATGGCGTCTCCTTCGAGTGACAGAATGAAAATCAATATAACTTAATGATAGAGGACCTGTACATTTAATTAAGTTACAAATTGAACCAGACTCAGCACAAAAAGACACAGCGGCATCAATGAGCCCCCGCATTACTTTACGCTAACCTAATTACTGAATCATAGCTATCCCATTACTAACGACAGTCCAGTAATAACAGCATATAATTCACTTCACCGAATGTTGCGTCATGGGCTAATTTCTAGGTTGGGAGAGGGGAATTCTGGGTTATGATAAAAGATACAACTGCTGTTAGTCCAACTATGATGCGATTTGGTTTGGTTGAGAGCCACTGGAAATAAATAACGGTACGAGTAGCTTTAGGAGGATAAGGAAAGGCGGCTACATGGCAGTGATGGACAAAGTACACAAATCATGTACTAGTAAAAGTACATTGAATCCTTGAATATTTTTTATAATCCTACTGCTCAAATTACCCAGGATACTCTCAAAATAACCACTATACGGAGTAAGGATATCTTATTGTTGTTAATATGGACTACGTTGACGAAAGTGATGTAGTAATGTTCACTGTGAAGCTTACACTATGATGCACCTGAGAGAAAACAGATTTGACCATCTTTTTTCCTCAGTAAGAAAAAGGTGTTTTAAAGCTTGTTGTTTTGCAGAACATCACAGTTATATATAATATGAGCATAAGGCCTAAAGTTAGGAGGAACATTTTAAGGAAAATATAATTATATTTTCAAAATGATTTCTGTGTTGTAAAAACACCCCTGGCCAAATGCCCCCAGAGGACATCACTTTCCACTTTGATAATTACTGTAGTTACCATTAGTGTTGGGCTAGTTACTTAAAGAATGTAATATATTACTCATTACTAGTTACTCCTTTCAAAGGTTACTTTACTTATTACTTTCTGGCAACAGAAATTACACTACTAGTTACATTACTTTTTCTTTATGCCACACAGAAGTTGTACACATACAATTCTTCTAGAATGTCACTTTTTCGTACATAAAGTATTTTCATAACGTAAAATTATGGTTCAACCACTGATGGCAGATGAACTATTTTGACAACGTCTTTTATACTTTGCTGGGCCTTGACAGTGTTATTTACCCGGCAGTCAGTGGGACAGCCACAAAGCCCGCATTTTTTTTTTTATCCAAAATATCTTAAAGGGGTCCTATTAAGCTTTTTCACTTTTTGAATGTTAGTCAGTGTGAGGTGCGTATGTTTGGACATAAAAAAAAATCTACAAAGTTACAAATCTCAAAGTCCACTCCAAAGGGAGATATTTCATTAAAAAAAAAAAAAAACCTTTTCAGGACTACAACTAACAGCTCCTTTGGACTACACAGCATTGCTTTGTATAAACGCAAGCATTGACTGCATTGGCCACGAAATGCTCCGGTCACCGAGCCTCAGAGCCGTGCTGTTGAGGTATAGAGGGTCGAAACGAAGCGGCTACCTCCCGCTCTCTCTATTGAAACCAACACGGAAGTGACTTAAACTGCAATTCATCGACTGGCCGCTAGAGACTGGTTTCAAAAGGGAGTCAATCCCATAGATTCCCCGTGTTAAACTGCCCAACTTTACAGCAGAAAAATATGTTTACAGTCTGGTATAAAAAGTGGTTTTGGTCTATACAGCTAATTTTTAAATTTAAGGGCGTGGCCACTTGAGTGACTGGTCGATTGCCGCTGCGGTTACCACTGTCACACTAGGCGGGCTTGTTTTTAGCAACCAGCTCCACCCACGTCCCGCCTCCTTGCCCATTTTAGATTATCCTGGAGTTATGCACAGTGACATGATTCCAAGATGGCGACGACCAACTCCTGCCCACTAATGCTCCTCAGAAACCTATGGGTGAAGTCATGGACACTACATCCATATTTTTTACATTCTATGGTCAAAACACATGCGGCGCCGCGGCTGATGTAAACACAAGCATTGACTAGAGTGACGATCATCAGTGACCGCGTCTGAGCCGTAGACGTGTGCGGTGTGTGGTATTAGATTTATTCATCATACAGTGTAGATAGCATCACTAGCCTTATGCTGGAGCTGATTTCAGGCACATAAATAATTAAATGAATTAGCACAATAATGATAATATCATGCATCGGCAATCTCAAAGGCTGTTGACCTCCATGTATCCTAGGTGTATATGAATTCCTTCTTTCAGACGAATGCAATCGGAGTAATATAAAAAATTATCCTGGCACTCCCAAGCTTTAGAATGGCATGGACTGGTGTTTCTCTCCATCAGTCCAAAACAGGTCCGATAAAGTGCACCGATCCATAAATAAAAGTGCCTCACATGGCTCCGGAGGTCAATAAAAGCCTCCTGTAGCGAACCGATGTGTTTTTGTAAGAAAAATATCCATATTAAAAATGAAAGAATCACTTTAGTCTAGCTTGTGCAGTTGTACACGGAACTTGCTGCTTTGTGAAGGGATGTGGCCTTGGACTGAACGCCAATCGCAACGCAGTGGGACTGTTAACCAATCACAACACATTTCGCTTTTCGGAAGGCTGGCCTTTATCAAACCCAGAACTAATCAAGCCATTTGTACCAGGCTGCGGAGAAAGCTATTTGTAATAATGTAAATTATGTAAAAAATAATGTGTTTTTCGAACCACCAAGCATGTTCTAGTGCACCCCTAAACAAAATAAAGACTTTGTAAAAGTGCATAGGACCCCTTTAAATTGTGTTCCAAAGACAAACGACGTAATGAGTGATTAATGACACAATTTAAATCTTGGGGTGAAGTAACCTTTTAAGTACAGTAACAAAGTAAAACACCTTTGTTACTGTCCACCATTGCTGCACAGATGCACGAGCATCACGTGTCGCCATAAATGAGCGGTGCGCGATGACCTAAAGCATTTTTCTGGTGGAAGGATTTCTAGCACAGCTGAGCCTCTTAATACACGGAGAAACACTCAGGGTGCAGTTAATGCCATACTTTACGCCTGGGACATATACAGTGGATTGATCACCGCATTAGTTGATCAATTTATTTTAATAAAGCCCACCTGCTTCCGCACGACAACCTAATAGAAGCACAACTGAAACAAGTAACGGAAGAAACTTTTTTGGCCGTAGCCAGATGCTGACTGTTCGCATGCAACCCAGGTGATCGTTAAAACACGTTTCTCTCGGTAGTGCTGTACAAAACGGCTAATGCCTGATTGAGCACTTGATGAGAATAATAGAATAATGAGGGTGAGGTGGTTCAAAATGCCTGACAAAAATAACATGTAAGTGTTTTTATTCAAAAAGCTTCCGCTACCCTGCATCGAGGATAATGGGGTTCTTTGTGAGGGCCCTCTCCATCAAGAGCCTGGTTCAGAACTTGGGCATTGTGTAAAAAAGGCCTTTGGCGGTACGTTTCCCCGGTAACACGGCCGGTGCCTGTCGCTAAGGGGTCAGCGGCGCTTAGCAACACTTACGCTCATGGACTCATTTGGAGTATTTTGCACACCTCTCTCTTCTTGGAAAAAAAGAAAAGCGAATTTCTTTGGATTTCGCTTCAGCCGAGCAAAAAGCACATCAAGTACAGATGTTTTTTTTTATTCATGACTAGAATAAAATTAAAAAGTACACAGAGAAAGCAGGTGCTTATTATGTTCCGGCAGGGACGGGAACATTTATCTTTTGTCTGTCAAGTGCCGTACTGTATGAGCAGATGACGTATCAAACCTATGTTCAAGGTATAGCTAGTGATTCTAGAAAAAAATTAAAGCTGCAAGCAGCGTTGACCGGGCCCTCGCCGCCTGGCAGTCGCCATCCCGATAGCATCAGGAAAACGGTGCCCAGTTGGCACATGCATTCACAGTAACCCTTTGGACTAACCCTAACTGTCTCTCCTCCTGTCTGACTCTTTCTCTTGCCACCCATCCCCCCTCCTTACACTCAGTCACTTACCACACAAACACACACATAGAGTGCAGAGCAGAGTGAGATCAGATATGTTTTTTAATTTTCTTTCATTCGTGGAGTTTTGTATAATTATGAAATGAACTGTGTTTAATCAGAATGAATAGTTATTTGTATGAAAAAAGTTTCAAAGAGTTAGGATGCTGCACTTTAAATATATAATAAATTATTGAAAATTGAAAATGGAAAATGAAATTCTAGGCACGCTATCTGCCTCAAAAACCCAGGAAACAAATATTTGAATGTATTTTGTATTTTTATTTATTTGCCATGGCAACAGCATTTGATGCA
Source organism: Garra rufa (assembly GCF_049309525.1). Lineage (NCBI taxonomy): Eukaryota > Metazoa > Chordata > Actinopteri > Cypriniformes > Cyprinidae > Garra > Garra rufa. The sequence goes on from NC_133375.1 coordinate 36,078,512, forward strand.
TCAGAGACGCCTTTACAGACTCTCATCGGCCGTGTTTTTACATCATTCTGATGAAGTTTGAAGAAAATCGAGTACAAATATATTGTTCGTTGTTCGTTTGTGTATTAGTTCATTAACCATTGTTAACAAAAGAGACCCTATTTTAAATAGTTACCATGTTTTATGATCTACAACCATTTTTAAATATTATTTTAATGATCCATAAGCATCTGTGAAATAATTGTAAACAAATATATTAAAAATAAATACATATTAACTTAGTTGATGTATTTGTTTCTCATTCTAATTAAGTGAACTGAGCAGTATAGTGTCATACTTATAAGATTTTTTGTTCTATCAGTGAGAGTCTATATATGTATATAAATCATATATTTTTTTCCTTAAAAGATTAAAAAAAGATTTTAATGCTCTTTAAGCACCTATACAAAATAATTATGTAAAAGTACACTGACAGAACAGTATATATCAACTGATTCTATGGATTATTTTCATTCTTATACACTGAGAATGAGCTAAATAGCATTATTGTTCAAACGATTCCTTATCTTATGAGGACCTCTAGTGTTCATCCCTGGTACTAGAGCTTTAATCTGACAATTTATATGACACTTTTAATGTTTTTGGGGCCTCTGAGCATGATAACATTTTGAAACTATACGTATTTCCTAAGAATTTCTTGTTCTTTATATGTAAAAAGTTTTGATGAGTTAGAATAATGCAATTTAAAGATATATGGAAATAACTCTCCATCTTTTTTACTGTTACTTTCATAAATCACCACATCAACACCGTTCAAGATATCACAAAGCCGTTCACATTTTAACATCTTCAGTATCTTGGCACCATGTTGACAAAGTTTGGTGTCTGATTCTGCTATGAGTGATATGAATTTATTCAGCTATATTTTTTCCAAAAATCCACATTCAAATCAAAATAGCTGACTTCCTGTTGGTCGTAGCTAATGGGTGTAAATTTTTTGCAAAAAAAATCTGGTGACCAAAAATTATTAGGCTGTAGTTGAGAACTGTTAGTTTTATGGACAGTTAGAATGTTTTGTATATGCAGACAAGGGCTTTATGATGGGCCTGATTTGAATTTAGAAAAAAAAATAAATTCTTAAACATGTTTGAAGTTCTTAATAGATTTCACTGTTGCACATTTAGTCTTTTTATTTTTTTACAGTAATGTGCATTTTGCAGTTTGTTTACATGGTGTACATTGGATGCACATATTTATGACTTCTTGTTACAGTATTTATTTAAAATAAAAGTTGTTTAAAATAAACAACTGTGTGCACCCTATTATTAATGTAGATGTGTATTTCAGTAATAAACTTAAGTAGGGGAGTTTTAAGTTACCAGCATTTATATCAAAATAGTGATCCCATGTCTGCAAAACTAACATTTTAAATGAAATATTGATAGCTAATCGATATCGAATCGAATTGAATCGAATCGAAACCATAAAAATAACAATTGAATCGAATTGCCAAATTGGTCACAATACCCAGCCCTAATTCACATCCTAATGAATAAACAACCAAGAGTTTAAATATTCCCTTCTATCTCCTCCTCTCTGACTCTCTTTTTCCACCCATCCCCCCTCCCCACTGTCACCCTAACACTCAAAAAACACACACCCACTTACCACGCACACACATAAGTGCAGAGCAGAGAGGGATCAGATTTGTTTTTTAATTTTCATTAATTCATAGATCTTTGTATAATTATGAAATGAACGTTGTCTGATCAGAATGACTAGTAGTCTGTATGAAAAAAGTTTCAAAGACTTTGGATGCTGCACTTTAAAGATATAATAAAATTACGGCTATCTTTTTTTACTCCAATTTCAATCAATCACCACATCAACACCGTTCAAGATATCCTAAATCTGCTCGCAATTTAGAATCTTCAGAATGTTGGCATCATGTCAAAAAAGTTTGGTGTGAATTGGTTGGTTTTCCCGAGAGAAGTATATAAAATTCCACAGCCTGATTTTTCCAAATATCCACATTCAAATCAAAATAGCCGACTTCCTGTCGATCGTAGCTAATGGGTGTAAATTAGAAATGTTTCTGGCTTGATGAGATCAATATATGTACCGAGTTTGGTGACTGTAGGACAAACTAAACCCCCAACTTTTGTCAAAAGGTGGCGCTATGGAGCGCCTGCTCCACGCCCATTTATGGGCTTTTATCAGTGTCTAAAAATCATTAATACAGATGTGTGTGTGAAGTTTCATGAAATTCTGATTATTTTAAGTGGCTCCAAAACACAAAAAGCTAAAGTTAAAGTTTGACACGTTGCCATGGCAACATGATAAAAGTTATCGATAATGCAATTCACAGATTCTCATTGGCCGTGTTTCAACATTATTGAGAAGAAGTTTGAAGCAAATTGAGTAAAATTAAGAGGTTGATTTAAAAGCATTTAGAAAACGTTGCACTTTGTGCTGCCAGTTGGTGGCGCTATAACTTTGACTCCTAATAGTCACATCTCTGTGATCGGCATCATAAGATGAACAAACTGCTGAAGTTTGGTCAAAATCAGACAAAGTGTGTTAAAGTTATTAGACACTTCCTGTTTCTCATTTCTCGCCATAACTTTGTCGCCCCGCCACGGCCAAACCGTTCGAGATATCAAAAATCCCCTGGCAATTTTGCGTCCCCAATGTCTTGAGATCATGCTGACCGAGTTTGGTGGCCATCGGTGGAAAGGTCTAGGAGGAGTATTTCAAATTCCATTGCATGCGCTTTTTAGACATCCCTGAATAGCTGACTTCCTGTTTGGTGAAGCACGGACTGTGAGCACGGAAGTTGTTCGGCCCGATGAGGTCTATATGTGTATGAATTTTGGTGACTGTAGATCAATTGGTGTGCGCTCCAGAGTCCCTCAAAAGTCGCAATTTTTAACGCTGTGCCACGCCCCCCCCAGGTGACCCCCCCCATGTCAAAGTCTGTCCGGCCCTGATGGCCGCAGGTTCCAATGTGTGTGCAAATTTTCAAGAGTTTTCGTGTATGTTAAGGGCCCCAAAATCCCCCAAAACATTGAAAAAAAAATAATAATAATAATAATAATAATCCTTAGAAAAACAATAGGGCCTTCGCCCTTTTGGGCTCGGGCCCTAATGATCAAATATAACTTGCTATGACTTGCTGCCATCAGTGTTATCTGGCCATTTGCCAAATGCCATTTAGTTTTAGTCATATTTTAGTCATCTGAATTGTTTTAGTTTTAGTCTACAAAAGATTTAGTTGTCTAAAGTCTAATGGGTTTACTTGTGTAATGCATTTATTAAACATTTCTCTAAAATGACCAAACTCAATATATAGGTTTGATATGAAGTTTTTATCATGATAGACACAGATTTAACTGCTGTGACATGCAACATGCCTTTATATTAAAATTAAATGAAACCACCTCTCATATAGAAACAAGAAATTGGTCTTCTTTTCAAAGAAATTCAGTGGCTATATACAGGCTAATTATGCATTCTTTATAACAACTTGTTTACCACATTCTTCATTCTTTCAAGCAGACATATTTATTTAGATAAATACATTTAAATTAATCTTTATTAGGGCTACTAAAGTAATTTAGAAAAACAGTGAGATTTTTCTTTTATGCCAAAAATCATTAGGAAATTAATTAAAGATCATGTTACATTAAGATTTTTTGTAAAATTCCTACTGTAAACCTATCAAAATGTAATTTTTGATTAGTAATATGCATTGTTAAGAACTTAATTTGGACAACTTTAAAGGTGATTTTCTCAGTATTTTGATTTTTTTGCACCCTTATATTCCAGATTTTCAAATAGATGTATCTCGGCCAAATATTGTCCTATCCTAACAAACTATACATCAATAGAAAGCTTATTTATTGAGCTTTCATATGATGTATATATCTCAGTTTTGTAAAATTTAACCTTATGACTGGTTTTGTGGTCCAGGGTCACATATTCCATGTGACATCAGTGGTTCAACAGTAATTTTCTGAAGCTACGAGAATACTCTTGAGGTCTATGGAGGGTCAGAAAGCTGTTGGATTTCGTCAAAAATATTTTAATTTATGTTTGGAAGTTGAACAAAGGTCTTACAGGTTTGGAATGACGCGAGGGTGAGTGATTAATGACAGAATTTTCATTTTTGGTGAACTATCCCTTTAATTGTTTGAATGTGATCAGTGTTAAACCAGCTCATGAACTGAACCTCCTTGTCACACTGACTGCTACATACTGATTAATTTATTAGCTACAACAATTAGCATGTTGTTATATTATTGCAGCCATCAGCTTTCCCAGTACTTTACTAACAGAGTACAGTAAAGTCCTTTGTAGCGTATGTGATGTTATAGCCACACAATAGCAGCATTGAGATGCTGAAAAGGCAGCTGTTCGAATTCTAGGGTGAGGCAGGAATGGGAAACAACCGAGAAATTAGGGAAAATGCAGGGCCAGTTAACTTGATTTTTGTCAAAAATAATGACCCCTCAATTCCAACGCAAGCGAGAGACGTGCCCTGAGGGAGAGCACTTACATCAAGATAAGAGCAGATTAACTAGCTGTAATACAACACCAGTAGCTTGTGTGCCTTTGTCTTCAACGCTGTGAGGTCAATAAAAAAACACTACGATTCTCACAGGTGCAGAAGCTAAAGTTACCAGCTGCTAAAATTCTATGCTACAAAAATGTATTTAATAAAATTTTCATTCCAAAAAAACAAAAACAAACTGTGTGTATACAACACCAGGCAACATTTTTGGAACAGTAAGACTTTTAAATATTTTTCTCTTTTGCTTACCAAGCCTGCATTTATTTGATCCAAACTACAGGGAAAATCGTAACATTTTGAAATATTTTTTTTACAATTAAAAATAACTGCTTTCTATTTAAATATATTCTAAAATATAATTTATTTCTGTGATCAAAGCTAGATTTTCAGCATCATTACTCCAGTCTTTAGTCTTACATGATCCTTCAGAAATCATTTATTTTTATTTTTTTTTCTGGGAAGGAAATTATAGAAATGAATACTTTTATTTAGCAAGGGTGCTTTATAATGTTACAAAAGATTTCCATTTCAGATAAATGCTGTTATTCTGAACTTTCTATTCATTAAGGAAGCCTGAAAAAGCTGTTTTCAGGATAATAAATATAATTTAAAAAAAATTGAGCAGCAAATCAGAATATCATGATTTCTGATGCTAAAAAATGTAGCTTTGAAATCACAAGAATAAATTATATTTTAAAATATATTCAAACTGAAAACAGTTGTTTTAAATAATAAAAATATTTCAAAATTCGGTAACACTTTAGAATAGGTAACACCTATTAACTATTGACTAGGACTTATTAGCATGCATATTACTAGAATATTGGCCATTTATTAGTACTAATTAAGCACATATTAATGCCTTATTCTACATGACCTTATTCTACATCCCTAATCCTACCCAATACCTAAACCTAACAACTACCTTACTAACTATTAATAAGCAGCAAATTAGGACTTTATTGAGGGAAAAGTCGTAGTTAATAGTTAATAGGTGTTACCTATTCTAAAGTGTTACCCAAAATTCTACTGTTTTTGCTTTACTTTAGATCAAATAACTGCAGGCTTGGTGAGAGACTTTTAAAAACATTAAAAATCCTACTGTTCAAAAACTTTTGACAGGCAGTGTTTTTCAAAACATTTGGAATTGTAGTTTCAAAACATTTAAGTTAAAATTCACATTGAATAAATACATAAATGTATTTGACGGTCAGAAGTCAACTAATAAAATTCACACCTGTGATATCTGTAAAAACCAAAAAGACCAAAAATGTTCTATCGAAAAGAAAAAAAAAAAGACAGCAGCAAAAACGTGACTGAGCACAAATCTGAGGTAAACTAACTAAAGTCAAGTTTTTAACTAAAGTTAAAAAAAGCATACGAGAGAGAACAATAACCTCCAAAACCTCATCTCTTTTCTATTTGCTTCACCATCCAGTAAACGAACAGAGCTGTACATGTATGATTACATTTCTCGAATAGAGTACGAGAAAAAAAACAGCTGCCCATTTCATACGTGTTCTCAGGTGACGTGTAAACAGAAGATGAAACTGATTGATTGGCCATCGCCCATCCGAAGGCACTCACAATTTCATTAGCATGGACCCCACGGCCTCAAAGTCACCTGCCGTCGGCTCCCAGAAGACTATGCGCTGCCATTCGCCTTGACGGCCATATTGATCGATTCTGGACTGCCTCGTGTGAGAGAGAGGACACGTGCCGAGGAAGGGAGTGGCAGACAGATGATGACACACTCTCCTGGGAGTCGGTGTAATCTGTATCAGGTCCACGCTGATGTTCGATTGCTATTCAGGAAAGATGCATGTCACGAGAGAGATGATGTGCTTTTTCTTTACTGTGTCACTGGTAATCAGGCTATCAATTAATCTGTGCATGTCCAGACCAACACAGATAGCACAATGAGGTGAGGGACAAAGAGATTGAAGATAAAGGGGGGATGGGAGATGATGAGGAGAAACTGTGAGAAAGTCAGGGTTTGGTTTTCCATCAGAGTGAGGTAGAAACAAAGAGCTCAGCTAGAAGCATTGCAGTTTAACTTTATTGAGCAAGTTAGTTAAACTGTCCAAAAAGCAACAATTTAGGTTTTATTGCCGATTGTGAACATGCACAAAAATTTTAAAATTGTTTACAACAATATAATCTTGTAGCCCAAGTGTAACTCAATGTAATATTTTTTAAATAATTATTTTTATGGTGTGCCCTAACATATAGTGTCCTATATACAGAATACTACATGTTTTCATATATTCATCATTGTTCAAGAACTTTAAACACTATTTTTCAGGTCTTCAAGGAATATATAAAGCATATTATTCGTCAAATTCTTCAATTACTTAATTTAAAATGACAATAAATCAAAAAAACATGTCTTAATTTTAATTTTCCTAAATAAAGTCTTGTATGAGCCAATGTTATTGTTGTGTCATTAGATTACTGTTATTTTTCTCTCTTTTTTTTATTTAAAGTTCATGGTCTTTCAAGGACTTCAAGCACTATTTTTTCAAGTTTAAGGAATATGCAAAGGATAATGTTAATCAAATCCTTTATTAATTAATTAAAAATGTCAATAAATAAATAATGCCTTCATTTCAATAAACAAATTTGTGTGTTATTAGATTACTGTTTAGAAATCATTTTTCTCTTTTTTATTATTTAAAGTTCATGGTCTTTCAAGGACTTAAAGCACTTTTTTTTAGTTTTCAAGGAATATACAAAAGATATTGTTCATCAAATCCTTTACTAATTAATTAAAAATGTCTTCATTTCAATAAACAAATGTGGTTGTCATTAGATTACTGTTAGGTTTTTATTTATATTTAGAATTTATTTTTATATTTTTCATTTTCTTTTTATTTAAAGTTCATGGTCTTTCAAGGACCACATAATCTAAAATATCAATAAACAAATACATAAATAAAGGAAGAAAGAAAAACTTGTCTTCATTTTTTTTATTTTTATAAATAAATAAATACATACACAAATAAAGTCTGGTATGAACCAGTGTTATTTTTGTGCCATTAGATTACTGTTAGTTTTTTAATTAATATTTTGAATTAATTTTTTTTTATTTTTCATTTTAATTTTGATTTAAAGTAGGGCTGTCCCCGACTAAGAATTTTCATAGTCGAATCAGAATTTTCGAATCTTTCTATAGTCGACCGATAGTCGAATCATCTAGGCTTATGTGTGTGTGTGTGAATGGGATAGGAGGGACACGACACTATAGTCAGCAGGAGGGTAAAACAATTTTTATTTTATTTTACACACTGCACACAGCAACAACTTTTAATAAAGCGACCAAAACTGCCTGCCAACTGACAGACAAACTTATTTAGGTTTAAATAAAAAGACAGAACGCGTCTTTTAGTTCTAAAAACGCAAGGCGCACAGCACTGCCTTTTTTGCTAAGCAACGACCAAAACAGCTGTCCTGTCAGTCAAATCAAAGGATTATAGCGCGAACGCTCTAAAATCTATTTTTTTGCATTTAATTAAACTGTCATATTAGTAGAAACCCTAAATAATACAGCCCCTGGTTTCCCATGATAGACACCAAAGGTTTCTCCTCTATTTCTTGCAGTCTCCGGACTTTTTAAGCGACGGTAAACTTTCGAAGACCCGAAAGATTGGACAATGGGAAAGGACGCGAATAACGTTGGGCGTTTTTCCGCTCAGAGTTGATATTTTTTTTCAACTTCAGGCGCTCAGAGCGCTCCTGCAAAAACGCGAGGCGCCGGGGACGCATTAACGGAGCGCAGAACGCTCACTGCCAACAGAAAACCATTCAAAAGAGGCGCCTCCAACGGCAAAAACGCGTTCGGTGTGATCGCCGCCTAATCCCTGCCGTCCTCATCTCATCATGGATCAGGGCAAGTGAAAATTAAATCTGTCACAGGGGTGGTTGGATTTGTTCACAAACACGTTAAAAATATTTATTGAACGCTTCTTTCTTTTCACTTTTGTTTTTACTGCATTATCATAATCTAAGGCTGTATATAACTTAATATGTCCGTACAAAATCTAGCAGTTCTGTGTGCAGTTAGACATTGAGCACCCCTATATTGCCAAAATGGTGTGATGCTCGTTTCACCCGCGAAGATTCGACTGTGAGATCGGTGGTCGAATCAGGCTCCGCATATCGATGCATCGAATCTTCGACTATTCGGGGACAGCCCTAATTTAAAGTTCATGGTCCTTTAAGAACTTTAAGACATTAACACATTTTTTCAGGTCATATCATAAAATTATTTATTACATAATTTAAAAAGTCAATATAAATACTTAAATAAATAAAATAATAAATAAAAAAGTCTTCATTTTAATTTTTTATATAAATAAATAAATACATAAATAAAGTCTGGTATGAACCAGTGTTGTTTTTGTCAGATTACCGTTAGTTATTTTTTAAATAATATTTAGATTTTATTTTAAGTTTATGGTCTTTCAAGAAGCACTATTTTTGGGGTGGGGTTTTCAAAGAATTTAAATAGGATATTGTTCATCAAATTTATGAATGAAAAACATCAATAAATAAATAATAAAATATTTCATTTAAAATAAATAAAATTTATGTTATTTTTGTGCCATTAGATTACTGTTAGTTTTTTATTAATATTTTGAATGTATTTTTTTATTGTCCATTTTTATTTTGATTTAAAGTTCATCATGATGTTTTCTAATTTATTTATTATTGTTTCAAAATATGTCTATATACTGCATATTTTAAAAAATATATAAATATATATAAATAAAAAAAAATATATAATTATAATATATAATAAATATATAATTTATTTATATTTTTTTGCAAGCAACAAAACTGTTTCTGTTTTGTTTTCGGATTAGTTTTAGTAAACTATAATAACCCTGATATGAACTATTACACTTACATTTGCCTATATGGCAAATACTAAGAGGTAACAATCTACAATGGCTCAAAATGAACACTGGCCAAGTGCCAAATGTGAGTGAAAATCAGCATCAGTGAGTAAATAAGAACAGTATCATTACTTGATTGCAACAGGGTTTGCTTTAAGCACCTCTTGATTAAAAAAATAAAAATAAAATACAGTTCTTACAGTTCAAAAAAGCACATCAAGTACCCTGTATGAAATACATATTGCCCTACAATGCCATATACTATCTCTTACATACAGAAATCTATTTGTGTCACAGTTTTGCAGTCAGTGTGGACAAACAAGTCAACATCTTACTTATGACACGGGATGTAAGATGCTGTGAATTTGTCGGTTTCGCAAGATTTCATAAATAGAAGACCTGCACAGAAATCCCCATGTCAATATTCATCTGCGATAAGTAAATAAAAAACCTGTTGCCCTCCATATAGTCAATACGCGCCGGCATCATCACTGACAGGCGGCCCGGAGGACTCACTTTGCATCTAAATGCCTTCAGGTCCGAGGCAGCATTTAGACTGCACAAGTCGCTACGTTTCAATTCCAATTTAAATGCATAGCGCTGTCGGGGGCGGCAGCGCGGGTCAGAGACACGGAGACTGATGAACAGGAGGAGATGAGTCAAAACAGATGGAAGGACAACAGTTGCACCGGGGTCCTGCGAGGAGACCTTCGAACCGAACGAGAACAGCAGCATGTGTCATTCCCGGAAAGGGCGACAATCAATCCAGTAGCGGGGCGACGTGATCCTCATTATTAAATTGCGACGGGACATCAATTGTCTTGTCACAGGGTTCGGGCTAGTGGCTTGACCTCTGAACCCGTCAGGGTACAGAGATCAAAGGGCACACACTCCACCTCCAGCGTGGCAAATGGGGTTCAGCGCATTCCTTTTCACCGGGTCACGCTGTCGTGCCAAATTACGAGGCACGTCCAGCGCCTAGCTAATTATCTTACAAGATTCCCTGAGGTTACCGTGACAACCAGATGGGTCACAGACGGCAAGCGCCTGTACCGGCCGCATACGAAAGCGAACGGGAGGACAGTGAGAGAGATAGAGGGAGAGAGATTCTCAATGTCAACATCTTGACATGCTCCATTTTTCACCGGGATTGAGAAAACAACACTTTCGGCGTTATAAATTGATGTATTTGCCGATTTACCCGGATAAAGATTCGTATTTTTTTTTACGATCAGTGATTCAGCGAGAAGTCACCTTGGCTTTCTCGGCACACTTCAGACGAATTCATCACCACCTCTTTGCCCTACAAGCGACGATTTGCCGCTCATGCTAATTTTTTAAATGGAAAAATAATGTCACAAAGCCAAATATAATGAGAGAAAACAATGCATCTGCTCGTATGACAATTATTCAAATGCCATCTGGGGTGAGGCTACGCTTGGAAAAATACGCTGATTAATAAATGACATGCTTGCCGTTTAGGATACACTGAAAGCAATAGTTCACTCAAAAATAACACTTCTGTCATTATTATTTTCTCACCCTCGTGTCGATCCAAACCCATATGCTGTCATTTTGTTCTTTTTTTACGCTTACCACACAAAGTAAATAATCTTCACATAGATCATTTGAATTCAACTGCTGTTCCTAGGACTTACAAGCTCAAAAAAAAGCACTAGATGTTTTCTGAAGCTGTGTGTGGCAAACAGACCCAAGTTTTAGTCACTGTGCATTGAAAATCAAATATGGTGCCAATAATTTGATATTTTACCTATTCTGTGAATAAAAGTAGTTGGAATATCATAAATTAAAATATTCACACCATTTAGATCTTGCGCATTCAAAAGAACAAAATAGTGAAACAACATGCCAAAATTCACATGAAATAAACAGCTCGGGCTGTTAATATTTTCAATGTTTTTTAGTCTCTTATGCTCTTTTATTTTATATTTATTTGATTAAAAAATGTACAAAAAATATACAAAAATCTAAAATAGTATTGCCATTAAAAACAACTGTTTTCTATTTGAATGTATTTTACAATGTCATTTATTCCTGTGATGCAAAGCTGAATTTTTAGCATTGTTAGTCTACTGAGTCACATGATCCATAAAGAAAATATGGATAAAAAAAAATTTGTAAAAAAAAATGAATAGAAAAATCTGAAATATTATTGAAATTCAAAACAACTGTTTTCTATTTGAATGTATTTTAAAATGTAATTTATTCCTGTGATGCAAAGCTGAATTTTTAGCATTGTTAGTCTACTGAGTCACATGATCCATAAAGAAAATATGGATATAAAAAAAATTAAAAAAAAAAAAAAATGAATAGAAAAATCTGAAATATTATTGAAATTCAAAACAACTGCTTTGTATTTGAAGATATTTTAATATGTAATTTGTGTGATGCAATGCTGAATTTTCAGCATCATTACTCCAGTCTCCAGTCTTCAGCCACCTCTCATTTGAAAGTGCCCAATAAATTATGATTTTATATTTATTAAGCTTACTAATATTTTAAATATTATTGTGAGTTTCAATAAATAATAGAAGGATCTTTTAAAAACATCTAAGATTTGAATACCTAAATGCGTTTTTTTTTTTTTGCTTGCGGGACGGCAGTTTGCACCAATTCATTTTTCAATTTTGGGTGAACTATCCCCTAAAAGGGACGCCATCGGCTCACATTGATATTTATGGTGTTTTATAGTGCTTGACATCAGGGTGAATAAGTAATAACACAACTGTTATTTTTATGGTGAACTATTCCTTTAAGAAATCTGACATTTCTAAAGAATATCAACTTGAACCTTAAAGAAAATCCATCTTTCCTTCTTTAATAGTCACTATTCATCACATGTTCCCAAACTGAAGTGCAGTTTGTATGTAAAAGTGAGTTGTTGTCTTAGAAATAAAGCAAAGCGCTCTTACCGAAGTGTTCTGGCACTGGATGCAGGAGCTGTTGAAACGGACCGCGGGAATACGCTGGACTTTGCCCTGGATTTTGAAGACGCACTCATAGTTCTTTTGTCCCGACTGAGGCTGGGGCAAGTTTCGAGCTCGCAACGTGATTGGCCGCACGATCCCCGCCGGTACCAGAATGTCGCTGCTAGGCAGAATCTGCGGGCAACCCTGAAAAAGACAAAAAAAAGAAAGACAATACGTTATAATTCAGTCTCAAGCAGAGCACAAACAATCCCGACTCATAAATATCGTAACCGATTCCACTTTCACTCCAAAGATGACACTGATTCCAGTTTATTGAGCTCAAGGACAATAAATAACGTCTATTCGGCTGAAACTTTGCCTACAAACGCGGCATTCAGTCTCACACAAATGCGCCAAGAACGGAAATCGAGGCCATTAGGGTGGGAATAACTTAAAATCCAGCAATCTGAGGCTAAAAACCCTATTACACAGCACTTGCATCCATCTCCAGTTTTACGAAGCGCGGGTTCTCTCCGCAGATCACACTGATGAAGCGGTAAATGAATATCTTCCTTGGTCCTGTGTGTCAAGTCGCGCTAGAAGAGTCATTACGGTCTACTCTACCCGTTACCGATTGCGGCATTTATCAAAGACACTCATACTGACGTGACTTCTGATCACACTGATGGAAAACTAGTCTCATATCCTGAGATATATTAGCAGGTCAGACCGAACTGGAGAGCGAAACAAGGTTCCTATTTAGACAAACCACGTTAATTGATTGATGATTATCACTTATTGACGGGTGCACAGAGGTGTTGGTCGCAAACCAGCTCTTCCGCTTCCAAGTTGTGCATCTGAGGATATTTCGGACGATCTGTAATCTAATTAACACAGAACAATAATCAGGGTGGCAGTAAAAGCAATTTGCAGGCAGAGGAGACATAAATCAGAACGACTAGGCGCCCGACACACCGTCTGCCCGAGCCAAAAAAGCAGCACGCTTAACAATGATGCAACTATTTAACCCGAACCTCCATCAATCTACACAGGTTTGCATATCAGTGCGACAATAAATCTCATTTTCATATTGGGTGTTTGTAAAGAAGGATTTACTGTCTGTGGAGGCACGAGGGGCGCACAGGTGGCGACTGCAGCGGGAGGAAGGATAGCATGCCTTCATACTGCAAAATGAGCACGATGAATCACCTTTAGTTCTGCCGAAGATGACAACAGTGAACTAATGATAAATTACTCCAGATGACTGGCCCGTAAACAAATATACCGTCCACGGGTATCAGAAAGCGACTCTGATAAGGCGAAACTCGAGAAGGGTGTATTTAATGAGAAAACACAAAGCTCTGTCACCGAAAAGGGTTTCAGCTGTGGTTTAGAACCACAAAATATACATACACACCCTGCTTCCCAGTATATCTACTTCTTAGTGTATAGTATTTTAGAAGTATGGCAAATGCTTTAACGTAATATATCTGAATATGCAGTATACGTGACTCAATACATGAAAAATAACAATTGCCTGCTACTTATAACAAGTATAATTTGACCTGCCAAAAAAGTTCCTCATCAAATGCATTACATTCTGTGACAAAACACAAATTCAGATTCAGCTAAGGACGTGATGCTTCAAGCATCAAATGATACTTTGGACACTCAAAGGCTCAACAGATTCAACTGTTCAAGCATCATTAAATGTCTTTTGTGCAACATTTCAAAATTACAACCCAATTACTGAATTAGAATTGAATTTGAATTGAGGCAGCAGACATGACAGAATTGAAATTAAAATTTAAATGCAAGAAAGCAGAATTTAAAACATAGACAAAGACAAATGTTCAATGTTTCCTACAATGAACAGACAGAATTAGAACGATGGACAATATTAGAGTGATAAAATGACATAATGATAGAACGATGTAATGATAGACAAACGGACGGACAGATAAATAAACAGATAACAGACGTACTGATAAATAGAGCGACAGACCATAACAGATGGACAGATAAATAGAATGATTGACAGAACAATACAGACAGATAGGCAGATAGATAGAATGACAGACAGACAACAAACGGACAGATAGATAGAAACACAGAAAGACAAATAACAGTTGGACACATAGAGAGACAGACAACAGACGGACAGATAGACAGAATGGCAGACTGACAGACAGACAGACAGATAACAGACAGACAGATAGAACAAAAGACAGAAAGACAAATAACAGATGGACAGATAGAGTGACAGACTGACAGACAGACAGATAACAGACAGGCAGATAGAACAAAAGACAGAAAGACACATAACAGATGGACAGATAAAGTGACAGACAACAGAAGGACAGATAGACAGAGTGACAGACTGACAGACAGACAGATAACAGACAGGCAGATAGAACAAAAGACAGAAAGACACATAACAGATGGACAGATAGAGAGACAGACAACAGACGGACAGATAGACAGAATGGCAGACAGACAGACAGACAGATAACAGACAGACAGATAGAACAAAAGACAGAAAGACAAATAACAGATGGACAGATAAAGTGACAGACAGACAACAGAGACAGATCGATAGAACAACAGACAGACCGATAGAACAAAAGACAAATAACAGATGGACAGATAAAGTGACAGACAACAGAAGGACAGATAGACAGAGTGACAGACTGACAGACAGACAGACAGACAGACAGATAACAGACAGGCAGATAGAACAAAAGACAGAAAGACACATAACAGATGGGCAGATAGAGAGACAGACAACAGACGGACAGATAGACAGAATGGCAGACGGACAGATAGACAGAATGGCAGACTGACAGACAGACAGACAGATAACAGACAGACAGATAGAACAAAAGACAGAAAGACAAATAACAGATGGACAGATAAAGTGACAGACAGACAACAGAGACAGATCGATAGAACAACAGACAGACTGATAGAACAAAAGACAAATAACAGATGGACAGATAAAGTGACAGACAACAGAAGGACAGATAGACAGAGTGACAGACAGACAGATAACAGACAGGCAGATAGAACAAAAGACAGAAAGACACATAACAGATGGGCAGATAAAGTGACGGACAACAGAGAGACAGATAGATAGAACAACAGACAGATAGACAGAGTGACAGACAGAAAGATAACAGACAGACAGAACAAAAGACAAATAACAGACGGACAGATAAAGTGATAGACAACAGATGGACAGATAGAACAACAAACAGACAGATAAAAGATGGATAGATAGAACAAAAGACAGAAAGACAAATAACAGATGGACAGATAGAGACAGACAACAGGCGGACAGATAGAATGAGTGACAGACTGACAGAGAGATAACAGACGGAGAGATAAACAGAATGGTTGACAGAAACAACACAGAATGTCAGATAACAAATGAACAGATAGAGCGACAGACAGATAACAGATGGACAGAACGACAGACAGACAACAGATAAACAGACAGAATGACAGACAGAAAGGCAAACAACAGACAGAGAGTGACAGACAGACAACAGACAGATAGAACAACAGACAGATAACAGACAACAAAGGGACAGACAGAATGACAGACAGACAAACAGATAACAGATGGACAGATAGAACAAAAGACAAATTACAAGTAACAGACAGACAGATAGATAACAGCTGGACAGACGGGCAGATAGATACAATGACAGACTGACAGATAATGGATGGACAAATAGACAAAACTACACAAACACAAACCGTTTTCAGAAAAAAAAAAAACAAAAAAAACAAAAAAAAACCTAAGTTTGACAAAAACAAAAACAAGACTGAATTCCTGAATTCACGCCACTGCTCTCAGTTTCCTGACCCGCTGCTGCTGGAGTGGATTACACAACAGTTCAATCCCGTCTCTTTCAAAGTTTCAAAGTACCTCCACAAGAGGCTGATTCAAGGTGATGAAAATGAGCGCGACAAATTACAACCCATGGTGGAGCGCTAACAGACTGCAGTCATAGATATTTAGCACAGGTGATTCCACTAATGGACTATAATGGGCTTTTCATCAAGTTTTTGCCGTTTAGAATCGGGATGCAGCTGCTCCATCATGTGCGTGCACTCCAAAGTTTTAGCACATGACATCATTAGTCTGATCCAAAACCACCATTTGCAAAATAGTTTTTTAAAGCTCTCCTGATAATTCCTCCGAACACAACTGATAAACTCACGCCAAACATATTTCAAACGCAATTAAAACACATCTATCTATGATTAATATTACAAACTTTAAATATCATAATAATTTAGCTGATTGTTTTCTGCTGTCAATTAGAAACCTCCACTGTCTTTTCTCTTAACAAACCTGATAACAACATCCACTGCCTGTTTATATTCTACTCAAATTGAAGGCAACTGCACCCTGAAGACATTTCCTGCTCCGTCCCTCTTAATGTCAGTTTGCTTGTTCTCATTAACAAGCTCCAATCACTACTTAATTATGAATTAAACAAGCCAGGGATGGAGTGTTTGCTGAACGTGGCTTAAAGGTTACAGATAAGCTGAAGAGCTTGTTAACTAAAGAGCGGGAAGGTAATGTCAGCGTTTACCAATACATAACTCATCGCGCCGGGAGCGCCGCATATATAATGTAATGTGTAGTTCTGCCTTTAATGCTTCTGATTGGACGAGCCTTGTTTGAAGGCACATCAAATGAATTCTATATTAACGTGCCATGTTGCCATGGTGGCATCTGTAAACAGCCTACGGTTAGGCTAATGAACTATTTTATGCACAGAAGAATTGTTTATTGAGGTTATTATGATTAATGTGTTTCATTATGTACGGTACAGCCGCGTTTTTGCATAATGCTGTGGCTAAAAGCCAATGGCTAGGGCTGCAAGAACGCAAAATTATTTGCATGATCTTAAACAGGTATTAATAACAGGATAATACGTCACTCTTGTTGTTTGAAAAATACATTCATGAAAATGTCAAAATACATTAATAAATGATATAATTAATAAGCTTGAGGTTTCTAGATTTCATACAATTTAAATGCAAAAACAAAATAAAATAATAAAATAAAAATAAAGTAAAAAAATGTTGCCTGGATTTTTTTGGCAAAAATATGTAGTACAAATAATTTAAAAAAATATATATATGTGACCCTGGACCACAAAACCAGTCATAAGGTTAAATTTGACAAAACTGAGATTTATACATCATATGAAAGCTCAATAAATGATCTTTCTATTGATGTATGGTTTATTAGGATAGGACAATATTTGACTGAGATACATCTATTTGAAAATCTGGAATCTGAGGATGCAAAAAAAAAATCAAAAAGATTGAGAAAATCACCTTTAAAGTTGTCCAAATTAGGTTCTTAACAATGCATATTACAAATCAAAAATTACATTTTGATATGTTTACAGTAGGAATTTTACAAAAATTCTTCATGGAACATGAACTTTACTTAATTTCTTAATGGTTTTTGGCATAAAAGAAAAATAAAAAATTTTGACCTATGCAATGTATTTTTGGCTATTGCTACAAATATACCCCAGCGACTTAAGACTGGTTTTGTGGTCCAGGGTCACATATATATATTTTTAAAAACATTAAAAAAAAATTACAAACAATGGAGCTTGAGGTTTCTAGATTTCAAAGCAAAAACATAAAAAAAAAAAAAAAAACTTTAGCCTTGTTTTTTGGCAAAAAAATTGTACAAATTCTTAAAAAACAATCTTATAAAATACTTTTTCCAAGTAACTGCAAAGAATTTTTAAATAAATAAAATAAAATAAAATACTTTAGCCTTGTTTTTTGGCAAAAATATCTACAAATTCTTTAGGGATACTTTTAAAATACTTTTTCAAGAAACTGCTTATGGAGCTTGAGGCAATGGAGCTGAGGTTTTTTTAATATATATATATATATATATATATATATATATATATATATATATATATATATATATATATATAACAATTCCTATAAAAATATATAGAAAAAAATACTTCCCCAAAAAATTACAAACAAGGGAGAATAAGGTTTCTAGATTGCAAAATAATAAAATAAAAAATACTTTATATACAATTTCTTGTATTTTCTAAAAAAATAGACACTTATTTAAATACTTTTTCAAGAAACTGCTAACAACAGAGCTTGAGGTTTCTAGATTTCAAAGCAAAAACATAAAATAAAAAATAAAATACTTTAGCCTTGTTTTTTGGCCAAAAATTAATTAATTAAAAAAAACTATTTTAAATACTACCCCCCCCCCCATAAAAAATTACAAACATCGAGCTTGAGGTTTCTAGATGTACCAAAATAAAAATTAAATAAAATTAAATAAAAACTATATAGACTATATAAACTTTATAAAAAAAAAGTACTTTTAAATGAATAACAAAAAATTATTAATTAAAAAAAATCTTAATAAAAACTATCATAGTATTTCGATGACACTGAAACAACACTGTTAAGTTAAACTTCAAACGTGGTAAACACTGTACCGCACGGTCTCTCGTGGCTTATTGCTTTACCAAACAGTAGGCCATATTCATGTATTGCGAAAACGAAATATCGTCCAAAAAAAACACCCTGTGTTTGCATTTACGGCGGCTTAAGCGATGAATTATCCCATTTGGCTTTCAAGCAATGTTCAGTGCCTTCCTGTGTGACATCATAACGCCACCGCCCGTGTTTTTATGCATCTACGCGGCAGCGGTAACTGTATCCAGCCACCCGAGCAGCTGCTTGTTTCCCCAGTAGGGCTTTTCCCTCGCACTGATTAGCACCCCATTAGGAGAGGCCTGGCAGCTTACTGCCTGTTGACAGTCTCTCCATTAACCTTATTGTGCATATCCCGCTTATCACACAGCTAAGCACTTTTCTCCGTTGAAACATAAAAAGCCGGAGCGGCCGAGGGAGAGAAATTCATGCCACACGTTCGGAAAATGCACGCGCGCACACACAAAATGCACAAGAAATCCAATTTTTCACTGCAGGTCGGCTAGAGGGAAAAAAACGAATTGTTGCTTACATATATAATTTCCCGAGCAGTCAGTTGCTCAGTCACTCACTCCGTTTTTCTCATTTTTCCATTCCTTCTACCCTGTTAATCCCATTTTCAGTCTTCATAAGCCATAATCCATGAAATATGCTCCCTTCCCTCAGTGCCGAGAAAAATAAATTCAGTCTCCGGATCACTTGGGAGCTGTTCCAATTAAACGTTACATGATATTTTTTGACCTTATTCTTCAGCTAAAGCTGATTTTTTAAATGGCCTGTATAATCTGAGGCGGAAGTTTCTAAAGCTTTGATTGGTTGATTGGAGCTGGATAATATTCTGAAGGTGCTTTATGAAGCCTGGCTTGAAAGTACATACAAATAACTACAAATTATAGTCCATATAGAAATGTCAGTTCACTGCAGAAGCTGAACTAATCATCTACCCGACAGCTCTGATGAAAGCACATTTAACAATGAGATTTGGAGCCGTGGACTAGCGGTAGGGTGATGAGTTGTGGTACTTAAACATCGTAATCAAATAATACCATGGTACATTAATATGGTAATCGGAAAGTACCGCAATATCTGAACATGGTACATAGATCAAACAATACAAGGACAAATAAGAATGTTCAAGATGATGATTATATATATTTTATAGATAGACAGACAAAATATAAAAATCTTATTTAAAATAATTATATTTATAATAAAATTTAATTATAATATAAAAATAAAAAAAAATAGAAAAAATATGTAATAACAACAATAATAATAATAATAATATAATAGTAAATATATTTTTTTATATAGATAATTTTTAAACATTTAAAATAAAATATAAAAATAATTATAAAAACATTTAAAAAATATAACATTTACTTATAATTTAAAATGATAAAAAAAGTATTAGATAGATAAATAGATAGACAGACTTCGAATTGATGTTCATTATAATAGGTATTTTAAAGTAATTCCCTATAAAAATTATTATTTAAAACAAAAATAAGTAATACAAATGTATATTAATAATAAAATTTAATTATAATATAAAATAATAAAATAAATATTAAAAATATGTACACTGTTATGCAATATAATAATAATAATTATAATAATATAATAGTAATAATATATGTAAGGGATAATCAACGGTTTGCCGTGCGTTAAAGGATTTTAAATGCACGACGTGGAGGCTAATAACCGCCCGACGCGAAGCGGAGGGTGGTTGCCTCCGCGAAGTGCATTTTAAATCCTTTAACGCACGGCAAGCCGTTGATTATCCCGCTTATTCCATGGTTATAGACAAATTAAAACTAGGATTGATATTTGCAGCGCAAAATTTGACTGAATGGATAAAAAAGACGGTTATTTTCGTCAGTTATGACACGCAGCTCTAGCATTCTGCCCGCTTCAAATCAGACTCAGAGATTAAATAGTCCGGTAAAATCACATTTATTTGAATGAAAAATAGCATTTGTTTCAGTAGATTATCGATCGACCAAGAGAGAGTGTGAAGGCAAGAGAGATGACAGTTGCGTGTGTGTGTATGTGAATGTGCGTGCGTACCTGCATACTGTGCGTCTCTCTCTACAAACAACAATTCATTCAAAAACAGCAGTTTTACCAACCCGTTGCTGAGGAATATAATGTAGCGATCTAGTATCTAGGATATTTTAATAAGGATCGCAGGCAAACGCTGACAAGAAGTTTATGTATGTGCGCAGCACAATGCGATCTCCGACCTCTCTCTCTCTCTCTCTCTCTCTCTGTGCTTTTGCGTGAATCAATTAAAGCAGCGCATTAATATAGAACGGTGATTAAACTGACTTGGAACTACCTGTGCATTAAACGGTTTTACTGCACACCTGCCAGCCAATCAGAATCCAGTATCCAGACATTCCATGGAATAAATATATATATATATACACACACACATACACAAACACACATATATTTATATATATATATATATATATATATATATATATATTTTTTTTTCTTTTTTTTTATAAAATATAAAAATAAATTTAATATAAAAACATTTAAAAATATATACAATTTTATTATGATTTAAAAACAATATTTTAAAAAATTATAGAATTTTAAAATTTCTTTTTAGTTTTCTTAGTTTATTGTTTGTAATTTTTTAAAATCATAATCACATATATCTATATAATAATTGTATTTCAGTTTTTTTACACTTCATGCCTAAAATCAAAATAGATACATAACACCTAGAATTATATATCAGATACTCAGATATTGAATTTATATCTATATTCAAAAAATACAATTTTATTTAAAAGAAAAAATATTTTCAAATACAAATATTCAAATTAAAAATTAAATTAAAATTATGTACATTTTTATATATAAAATTATTTTTTTTACATTTTACATTATTAGTATTTTATTATTCCTGCCATAAATCCTAGACATTATTATATTGCCATTTGTTTTGTTTTTTATTTTAGGTGTAACATTAGAAATAATATATATATATATATATATATATTTTTTTTTTTAAATAATTAATAACATTTACTTTATAAATCTCACATCAATGCACTACATACACACACACATTTGTGTGCATGTTGCACACAGACTTGGAAGATTTATTAAATATTTTTATGAATAAATATATTTACTGACCATAACAGTCATTCTGTAATTTACATAAACACCACATTCAGATACATTTTATAAATATATAAATAAAAGCACAAAAACAAACATAACATTTGTGAATTCTTGAATCTTCTGGCAGCTTCTGTTTTATTTCATCTGTTTACTTGTTGCACTGATATCAAGATACCAAAGGCTGCTATGATACTCAAGCCAAAATGTTAGTATTGATCCAACACTAACCGTGCGAGACACAAAGAATAAACCTTCGTTTAATGTACAAATGGAGCACTTGTTATCGCTGCAGCTCAAAGACATTTGTTTGGCACAAACAGCCGACACAACATGAAGAAAGCACAAGATCTCCGGCCTCACTCCGGCTCTAAAAGTCTCTTATCAGAAAATCTTCATGCAATCTCCATGTCAGCCTCAGCCATCTCTGTTTTACCAGTAAAGTGTTTGCTAATGTAAAAACAAGATAGCTTATCGCTAGCGGCTGGCATGAGAAGCGAGGACGAGGGCACTGTTTGACTGAAGACGTGAGGGGCGCGGCGTAATGGCTGGCTGGTGACAGACGCCCGCCGTGTCACTTCCTGTGCGGCTACGCCGTCCGGCATGAAGGACCACAGCAGCCAGAGCACTTCCCGCTGGGCTAATGGCATCTCTGTCACTCATCCCACAATTAATTACCTCTGCCCGCAGCTCGTTAATGAAAGAGTCGCCCCACCGAGACGAGACGAGGAGGAGGAAGAGAGCGAGAGTGTGAGAAAGTGAAAGAAAAAGAAAGATTGCATTGTGGGAACAAGAAAACAGATTGAGAAGGGACAGAAGGAGAAGTGACACTTGGAGAACACAAACGGAGAGAGAAATTGAGAGGCAGAGCATCAAAGTGAGAACGAGGAAAAAATAAAACGGTGTGTGAGAGAAAACGCAGAGGGAGGAGGCAGGCGCCGGCCGGGGTCCCGTTGGGAAAAAGGCCAGTTTGAAAATGTGTGCGATCTCTCTGTGGTCATTAGTCTTGGTGAATCGTGTCCCTGCAGTGCTGCTCTTTAAGGTTAAATACATACATAAGCTAATTAAGCTTCCTGTAATGATAAATGTTACGGAGGGAGAGCCATATTACGGCACAGCAGCAATGCTGTCAATCAATGTCACTCTCACATCATGACACAGCAAATGCAAAACACACGCCATAACTGACATTACTTTATATTACTTCCTTTAATATACATACTGCTTAACACATTTGAAATTCATTCAAGTTCAGATATGATTATATATATATATATATATATATATATATATATATATATATATATATATATATATATATATATATATATATAAAACACCAGATTATTATTTTTTTTTAATTTTTTTTTACAGTAGGTGGCTTTTCCTATGCAAATGTGACACCACAATGCCAGCGCACAATGCTATCCAGTTGCCAAGTTTTTCTTTTTGGTCATATCTACATAAATAATCAGGGCAAAATCATAAAGTATAAGCCTATTAAATGTAACGTTTCTTTTTATTTAAAAAATACAAAATTATATTTAAAATTATAATTATCTATAATTACTAATCATGATTAATCATAATTATTTATTTTATAATTAAGTATTATTAGTATATTTACTAGTATATTGAAATTCAAATTTAATAAAAATTGAATACATATTACATTGTGCCTAAAAATCAATATTATATTTATTAATTTTAGGCACAAAATGAAAATGAAAAAATACATATACATATATATAAACAATGTATCTATGAAGTTTTTATAATAAGAAGTTGTTATATTTAAATAGTACATAAAATTATGTAGCAATGTTTTTTCTTTTTGCAATAAAAGCAGATTTTAGCTTTTTTTTATTCTAAATTATATTCAAAGTCTTATTAGTATATTTAGCAGTACATTTAAATTCAAATATAAAAATAATAAAAATATACTATATATATATATATATATTTCTAAAAAAAGCTATATAGCTATATATATATATATATTTTAGAAAACTTTAAATTGTATTTAAATGTAAAAAAAAACCACCTTAAAATGCTAAAAACTAAAACAATTAATTATTAATGTAACTATAAACAAGTTGTTATATTTAAATATTATATAAAAGTTTATGTAGCTATTTATCTTTTTTTATTGTAGCCATAAAATAAAAATTGAAAATTGTAATTTGGCATTTAGCAAAATTTAGCATTTATTTTTATTTAAAAATGTATATTTATAATTTCAAAACTATATAAAAATTCATAATTATTTATTAACAATTTCATATTAGTATATTTAGCAGTACAATTAAAGTCAAATATACAAATAATAAAAATGTACTATATATATTTTTTAAGAATTAAAAGTTAAAGAAATACAATTATGAAATAGGTTAATTATTATTAATACTCACACAATCTTTTTACAATAATAAATAATTGTTATATTCAGAAAAAAGTAATTTTAATATTTATGTTAAAAAAATTGTTATATATACACACACACACACACACACACACACACACACACACACACACACACACAAATGTGTGCATATATGTTTGTTTTTATTAAAATATTACTATTTTATTTTAGAAAAATGCACTACTAGCCTATTTCTGACATAAATAGAAATATAACAAAAGATAACCACTAATTTGGCAAGAATTCAGAAATGCTGCGTTGTATACTATGTTGGCCAAACAGAAAGAGATTTAGAGCATCTCACACCGATAAATCCACAGCCAAACAATCTCCTGCATCAGCCGTTTCAACGCTACACATCTATATATACTGCCAGAACTAACGCAAGTCATAAAGTTTTATACTCCAAAACTCGCATCCGGCATCCTCAGAGAAACATCACATTTACTCTAACTCTTTCCCCCTTAAAACAGAATAGTTTTACGGCTCCTCCTCGACCCCACAAACTCAAAAACATTTCCATCTTAAGAGACCACACAATAAGAGGCAGAGATAAAAACGTATTTCTCAGACGCTGGGGTGGAAGTGCGGGTCGTAATTAGGGGTCCGCGGATCACCCATTCCCAG
The DNA here is from genome assembly GCF_049309525.1 of Garra rufa. Taxonomy (NCBI): domain Eukaryota; kingdom Metazoa; phylum Chordata; class Actinopteri; order Cypriniformes; family Cyprinidae; genus Garra; species Garra rufa. The sequence goes on from NC_133375.1 coordinate 36,103,601, forward strand.
AGGTCACCCACCGTGTGCTTAACAAACACACTGTAGCCTCATCAACACGCCAAAGCTGGCAAAACAGACACGAAGCGTTGTGTAGGAGGACATCCACGCGTGATGTACGGAAACGCATTTTAATACAACAGATGAAGAGAATAAGACCCTTATTAGAACAGAGCAGCCGCTGCATTCAGAATCGGTCCAATCTGGAAAGGACAAACTTACAGTCACTTTAATTGGCAATGTGAAGGTCAAACAACGTGTGTAAATGAAAAGACAATGAATTTAAAGATGTCGGCAGTAAGAATTCCAGTCACTGACTGCAGTTATATTCTACCATTATTTAACGTTACTTAAGTTAATATTAGCTAGTTTTGTTAGAGTTAAATACAATATAGCTTTTTATTTTAAAGGGCACCTATCACATTCTACAGACCCTGCCCACAACTGTTGATTGACACGGCTGTATTAGCAGAGACTCCGCCCTAAATGAGCTGCACACAATCCGCCATGTTTGTTTATTAAAAGCAGCATTCAAGAAAGAAATGTCTTAACATGTTTTGAACAAACTGTTTAAGCGCAATAAGACAGGAAAGAGAACTTAGTTTAGTACTCACATGCCGTGTGACACCTGCTTTCTGTACGTTCGCTTCAGATGTGTGTGCTCAGAATATCATATATCAGAAGTTGAAACTGAAAGGCATGATTTTAACGCGATAGACATGATAATCAAAACCGAACAGATGTTTTTTGGCAGAGTATCTTATGTATGAGCTTAAGGGGCACAGCTTTATTATGGAAAAAGGGGGTGGGGGGTGGAGCAGCAGCTCATTTGCCTTTAAAGAGTTTAATAGAGTTTAAGATGTTTAATGCATGAAAACATGGGCATTTTCAAAAATGATATAATTGATGATCTGTGGGGTTTATTGTTTGGTTTATATAAAAAACATAGACAGCAGTATAGCTACTAGATATTACACTGCTGTCACTTAATACAGAGATCTAATATAAACATGCAATTTCTTTTCCGGCTGTTTATCTTTACAGACATAAACGACTGTGGTTTTTAACTTATATGTGTCTTTAACATAAACTTGTGTGTATTTGACAGTTTAAGCGCAATAAAATGTGAAAGAGAACTAAGTTTAGTACTGACATGCTGAGTGATAGCTGCTTTCTGTGTGGTAGCTTCAGATGTGCGCGCCCAGAAAATCCTATATCACAAATTTAAACTGATATGGATTTAAAACACATGATTTCAGAGCGATAAAGATGATTATCAAAACCAAACTGGTGTTTTTTGGCAGAGTATCTGAGGAACGAATTATAAAGGCACAGCCCTATTCTGGAAAAGGGGACGGGGAGCAGCAGCTCATTCGCATTTAAGACGACATGCACGAAAACAGCACGTTTCTATTTTTACGCTGCTGTCACTTAATACAGAGATCTAATTTAAACATGAAATTTCTTTCCCAGCTGTTCACCTTTACACAACCGACTGTTTTTGTAACTTGTGTTTTTAACAAATTTTTGCGTATTTGACAGTTTAAGCGCAATGCGACATAAAAGAGAACTTTGTTCAGTACTCGCATATAATGTGGGCGCTCAGAAAACTGTATATTAGAAGTTTAAAATGATTTGGATTAAAAATGCATGATTTTAGGGTGATAAACATGATAATCAAAGCCCAACATATGTTTTTTGAGAGTATCTGAGGAATGAGCTATAAAGGCACAGCCCTATTCTGGAAAAGGGGGTGGGGAGAAGCAGAAAGAAGATGTATAAATTTTTCTTTTTTTTGCCTAAATATCTTTTTTCATGTAGTACTGTCCTTCAGAAGCTCCAGAAGACAAAATAAGTTCAATTTACCCTCATTTTAGCTCTTAATGCATCGTGAGTCCCTCAGTTGTTCTCAGTGTTGAATAGATGGGTCTCAAAATCATACAGTCATTGTTGGAAAGGGTTCAAATACACAAAAATACTGAAAAACCAAAGAATTGTGGGACCTGAAGGATTTTCTGAAGAACAGCAGGTAGTTTAACTGTTTGGGACAAACAAGGGACTCATGAACAACTATCACCAAAAAAAAAATTCATTCAGGTAACAACAAAGTATTAAGAATCATGTAAACTTTTGAACAGGGTCATTTTTATAAATTCAACTATTATTTTAACTAAACAGATGCTTGAAGTCACCCTGAGGAATATATATTACAGCAACAGAATGCCACTCAATTGCTCACCAAAAAAATAAATAAATAAAATTAGCTAACTGTGCTAGAGGTGTAACAAGGCTTTTACATTGCATAAGACGCTGCTCGACCGATTTTGCCTCGAATTATTGACAAAAACTATTCAATGACTCATTCTTGTGAGACACTGAATAATTTGCACACAGGGCACAGCAATTGAGTGGCATTCTGTTGCTGTAATATATATTCCTCAGGGTGACTTCAAGCATCTGTTTAGTGAAAATAATAGTTGAATTTATAAAAATGACCCTGTTCAAAAGTTTACATACACTTGATTCTTAATACTTTGTTGAGATATATGGTATTTTTGAGCACTTCCTATGTTGAACTGCCTCCTTAAGATGAATCACTTGTTGTATTCCCAATTGTAAGTCGCTTTGGATAAAAGCATCTGCTAAATGAATAAATGTAAATGTACCTGATTGAATTTTTTTTTGGTGATAGTTGTTCATGAGTCCCTTGTTTGTCCTGAACAGTTAAACTGCCTGCTGTTCTTCAGAAAATCCTTCAGGTCCCACAAATTATTTGGTTTTTCAGCATTTTTGTGTATTTGAACCCTTTCCAACAATGACTTGGAGATCCATCTATTCAACACTGAGAACAACTGAGGGACTCAGAAGAAAACACGATGCATTAAGAGCTAAGATGAGGGTAAATTTAACTTATTTTGTCTTCTGGAGCTTCTGAAGGACAGTACTACATGAAAAAAAAGACATTTAGGCAAAAAAAGAAAAAATGACACATCTTCATTCTGTCCACAAGTTTACACCCCCCAACTTTTAATGCATTGTATTTCCTTCTAACGCATCAGTGAGCCTTTGAACCTTCTGTAATAGTTGCATATGAGTCCCTCAGCTGTCCTCAGTGTGAAAAGATGGATCTCAAAACCATATAGTCATTGTTGACAATAAATACATTTTTATAAATATACATTTTATAAACATAAACAGAAATGAATTAAAAGTATTAATTTCTTCAAATAATAATAATAATAAAAATCTCACTTAGCCCAAAACGTTTGAATGTACACAGTGTTTTTACTCTATGTTTAGTGCACAGCAAAAATCCCATTACCATCAGAACAGAGTTTCTAATATAATTTGGGGCCGAGCTCACAGTGAAAGGCTCCTAATCAATATGACTTTGGAGGACCCTCAAACAGATGTAGCAATACTCCTCCTGGAAAACACTGCAGTGGAGAGAGACAGAGAGAAGCCGGCTGCTGTTCAGTGGATTAGGCCCAGGGCGCTGGAGTGCTGCTGGGAGCTGGAGAGACCCCGTCACACTCGCCCTGTTTACAGTGTGAAGAGTGTTTTTATGTCGGTGTTTTTGAAGCACCTCTCAAAGCCTGGGCCAAGGCACCGGGGCAGAGCTTACCCTGGGAGAAGATGCACTCCACTGAGCCACTCTCACACACACACACACACACACACACACACACACACACACACACACACACAAACTCCCGTCGGCTTAAGGGCCTGGATCACTGACTCACACACACTGATCAGAGCAAAAGAACGCCTGTGCATTGTGAATGTAAAAATAAGCCAGTGTGGTAATCATTGAAAGAGCCCACATATGCTCTCGGCCCACGCCAACACGGATATCGGCCCCCCGGCTAACTCTTCTTACGATAAATGACAGTGAGCTTGTTTTTTGTTTCAATTCGGCCTGAAAATTCTGAAATGACAATGGGAATTCAATGTGTGATTCAAAAGTTGCTCTGTTCCAAAATCTAGTGAGCTCTTACTATAATTACGCTGCCTGCTATTACACCTAGAAACCAAAATCTGAGACAGCTTCACATAATGAACACACTAATCACTGTATTTATACTACAAACTGCCACAGCATAGAGCAAAAGTATGCAAACTGGGACGTACATCAAGAGGTCAAGATTTAGCTTAGTTGGTTAGCAAGCTCCAGTTATGCTTTTAGGATAAAAAAAATATATTATTTTATAAAAAGAGTAAAAATTTGCAGAGCATTAAAATAAATGGATTAATATTTTGTGTGGCATTATATTTTATGCTATTTGTGTGGTGCACCAAAATAGTAAATAGATTCATTAAATGTAGATCAATGACAAACAAATATATAAATAAATAATTGTATAAAACAAAGGTGATGGACTGACAGATGGAATGACTGACAGAAAGACAAAAAAGGTAAAACAATGGATAGAATGATAGACAGAAGGATGGATGAATGGACAGACAGAATGATAGAAAGAATAGACAGACGGACAAATAATGCATTGACGGATGGACAGATGGATGACAAATGAATGGAACGATGGATGGACAGATGAATGGAATGATGGATGGATTGAATGATAGATGATGTAACGACAGATGGATGGACAGTACTATAGATGACAGATGAATGGAACGATGGATGGGTGGATGGAATAAATGAAGAATGAAGGATGGATGGACAGATAGATTGAAAGATAGGTGATAGAACAATGGATGGATAGATAGATAGAATGATAGATGATGGATGAATGGAATGATGGATGGATAGATAGAATGATAGATGACAGATGAATGGAACGATGGATGGATAGAATGATAGATGACAGATAGGTGGATGGATGGATAGATGGATGGACAGAATTATAGATGACAGATAAATGGAATGATCGATGGATGGATGGACTGATAAATGAAGAATAAAGGATGGATGATGGACAGATGGATTGAAAGATTAATGGATTGATGGATAGAAAGATAGGTGACAGAACGATGGATGGATGGATGGATGGATGGATAGAATGACCCATGATGGAATGACGGTTGAATGGATGGGTAGAATGATAGATGACGGAATGACGCTTGGATGGATAGATAGAATAATAGCTGACGATGAATGGAATGATGGATGGATAGAAAGATAGGTGATAGAACAATGGATGAATGGATGGATGGAACGATAGATGATGGACTGGAACGATGGATGGATGTTAGATGGATGAATGGATAGAATGATAGATGATGGAATGATGGTTGGATGGATGGATAGAATGATAGATGATAGATGGGTGGATGGATGGATAGAATGATAGATAATAGAATGATGTATGGATGATAGAATGATCGATGATGGGATGATGATGGATGGATAGAATAATCGATGATAAATTATGGATGGATCGATGGATAGATAGATAGATAGATTGACAGATGGATAGGTGATAGAACAATAAATGGATGGATAGATGGATAGAATATAGATGATGGTTGAATGGAATGACGGATGGATAGAATGATAAATGATGGAACGATTGATGGATGGCTGGATGGATAGATAGATAGAATGATAGATGACAGATGGGTGAATGGATGGAATGATAAACGATGGAATGATGGCTGATGGATGGATAGAATGATAGATGACAGATGGGTGAATGGATGGATGGATAGAATGATAGATGATGAATGGAATGATGGATGGATAGAATGATAGATGACAGATGGGTGAATGGATGGATGGATGGATGGATAGAATGATAGATGATGAATGGAATGATGGATGATAGAACGATGGATGGATGGATGGATGGATAGATAGAATGATAGATGACAGATGGGTGAATGGATGGATGGATAGAATGATAGATGATGGATGAATGGAATGATTGATGATAGAACGATGGATGGATGGATGGATGGATAGATAGATAGAATGATAGATGACAGATGGGTGAATGGATGGATGGATGGATAGAATGATAGATGATGGATGAATGGAATGATTGATGATAGAACGATGGATGATGGATGGATGGATAGATAGATAGAATGATAGATGACAGATGGGTGAATGGATGGATGGATGGATAGAATGATAGATGACAGATGGGTGGATGGATGGATGGATAGAATGATAGATGACAGATGGGTGAATGGATGGATGGATGGATAGAATGATAGATGATGGATGAATGGAATGATTGATGGATAGAACGATGGATGGATAGATAGATAGAATGATAGATGATGGATGAATAGAATGATTGATGGATAGAACGATGGATGGATGGATGGATGGATAGATAGAATGATAGATGACAGATGAATGGAACAATGGATGGATGGAAAGAGAGTCAGACAAACAGACTGAACAATAGAACAACAGGAAGACAGACTAACAGAAAAACAGACAGGAAGACAGATAGATAGAAGCTAGAAGATTTCTTTAAAAACATCTAATAGGTAGGTAAAGTGATCAGAATCAGAATAAACTGGACACACATTTCATGTATAATCTATGCAGCTCACTAAGTCTTAGGACGGCGCTATTGTGTGTGTGTGTGTGTGTGTGTGTGTGTTTGGGCACACAATGAAGTAAGCGTTTGTGATGAGCAGCGCTGGAGCGTGTGAACATGCGAGTGACAAACGCTGCCGTCTCTCTTCACGAACACGCCGCTGACGGGACGCTCTCTGAACTGCTGTCAGCACGCTCCACGCAGTCGGAGGATCCTCTGGCCTGCTACACCAGCACTCTCCCCTCCAGTATCAACACTGGATGACTCACCACTTTTCGCTGACTAACTCTTTTCTTGAACGAGAGCGAGGGGGGGAGGAGTGATAAGAAGATTGTCAGTCCTGGTGCTGGAGGGGAAGACAGACAAACCGAGAGAGAGACAGAGAGAGATGGGCATATCTCAGCGCTGCTGGCTGCCTCTGATAAGCACTGATAAGGCATCTCTTTGATGTTCAGTTAAGTGTAAAATTAAAATGCGCCAAAAGCCGAGGGGCGCACGGCACCCCCTTCTGCAACTAAAGACGGGAAGATTTTCCTCTCTCCTCTTTGGCTCCTCCCTCGTGCGCCTCTCTCTCTCTGAAATCAGCCAGGTGTTAATTGTATGGGTGTCTGTCCCGCCGTGCGTATATACAGTCCAAATCATATATCAAATCATTTTCAATCTTTCATTTGGCTATCATTAAGCCTCATTATCCACACGGCCTGATTACAGATCCAATTAACCTTGTTTCTCTGAGCCGTGGCTTCGTTAGCGTGCGTATAGTTAATAATTTCTCTAATTGAAAAACTGTAATGTCAGAATCACAGATATGAAAACACTCAGTTGCCTGGCAGCTGCAATGACGGCATACAAAAAGTGGCACTGGCTAAATTAAATATTAATACGTTTGGAGACGCTTCTAGAAGCTTCTAACCTGATTTGTCACATCTGACCAAACAGATTAAGCAATTTATTGGAAGCATATTCTACACTTTTATAGCATCTTACAGATGAGTCTGGAAAGCACCATATCTAAGGCAACAATACAAATAAGCCAGTAAATACTTTCATGTTGTGGCCAAAACTGGCTGATTTTAAAATCTTTAGCACTTTGACTAAAAATCTGAAACACTGCTGCATCTATTACTACCACAAAATCAAATCAAATACTAAAATCTAACAATTAGAAAAAAGTAAAATGTTTTTTAAAAAAAGTGAATTTAGGCATCGCTGGATGTACAGTATGAAAACATGAAACTAAATAAATAAATAAAACATTTGTCTGAAAAAAAGAAGTAGAAAAGAATTAGAGGAACAACTAATACAAATAAAAATAAATAAATAAATAAATAGAAATGAAACAAATTCTAGTTAAAAATAAATAAAACAAACAAACAAACACTAAAAACGAACAATTAGAAAAAGGTAAAAAAAAGGTGAATTTAGGCATTGCAGGATGTACAGTGTGAAAACTAAAGAAATATAGATAAAAGTTTCATCTGAAAAAAAGGAAGGAGTAATAATAATAATAATAATAATAATAATAATAATAATAATAATATAAATAAATAAACACAAATAAAATGTAAATAAATTAAATATAAACTCTGGTCAAAAATAAATAAATAAATAAATAAAAGTAAAATGTTAGGAAAATAAATATGAAAAATGGGGGAAAATTAAAGGAATAAATAATAATATTACAAATAAATAAATAGATAAATAAACAAACAAACAAATAAATAAAACGTAAATAAATTAAATATACATTCTGGCCATAAATAAATAAATAGAAAAAGTTAAATGTTAGGAAAAAGGTCAATTTAGGCATCACAGAATGTACAGTATCAAAACTTCTGAAAAAATTAGAAAATACTAAAGGAACAAATAACAACAAAGTAAATAAACAAATAAATATACTAACAATTAAAAAAAAGTGTTTTAACGTTAAAATTTTTTTTTAGGCATTGCAGGATGTACAGTATGAAAACTTATATAAAACATAAATGCTTCATCTGGGAAAAAAAAAATTAGAAAAATTAAAGGAATAAATAATAACAATAATAATAATAATAATAATAATAATAATAATAATAAATAAATGTAAATACATTAAATATAAATTCTGGTTAAAAATAAATAAACAAACAAGCAAGCAAACACTAAAAACTAGCAATTAGGGAAAGAAAGTGTAAAACTGTGGAAAAAGTGAATTTAGGCACTGCAGGATATACAGTATGAAAACTTATGAAAAAAAATCGATAAAATTTCATCTAAAAAAATAATTAAAATTTAAATAAATTGCATACAAGATAAACAAATATATACAAACATACATAAAATTATAATTTTCAGTTATAAAAACAAACTATTTGAAGTGCTATATTTTTTGGTGAAGAAAACAACCAATTTTTCATGCATATAAAATGTGTAGCTAAAAAAAAAAGACAACTTTTTGTGGTGGAGTCTGTAAAAATGTTGACAGGGCAGTATCTAAAGTATTATGGAAATATATACAGTTGCATTTTTTATTTCTCATCCAGGTCTTATAGATTTGCAAAACTGGTCATTTATCAGCTAGCTATAAGATAGAATGGCTTATCTCTAATACATTGCTTCCAAGACTCATCGGTCCCAAAAAACTTTTACTTTTATGACCTGAATCATACTTAATGTTGTAGAAGGAAAAAAGATGTTATGTAGTGTAGAATACGTTTCCTATATATTGCTAAATAAATTTAAGAAAGACCAATACATAAACAATATATAACAATGTTGGCATCATCACACAGCACAATTTCCATAAACCTTCTGGGAACCGAACTGTTGCTGAAAGCAGTCTAAACGCAGACTAAACCTTTGACTCACACTTGAATTCATATCTGTATCTCGCCTCATCTAAAGCAACAGCGTTAGTTAGCCGAGCCACTTTGTTCCTGTCGCTGTGGTTTTACTCTGTAATCATGATGCAAAGAAATGCAAGAGAGATCTAAATAAAGCCAATGCACTCAGTGTCTGGTATCCAAGCAGCTGGAGAGTCACGTATGCTGTTTTCCCTTCACTCTCGGTCACTGGGTGCACAAAAACTCTGACAACAGAAAGAGGCAGCAGTAACTCCTCAACCTGTGAAGGCAGCGGCCTACAGCTCAGTCAAGTGTGCAATAAAGCGCTCAGACGCAGAATGAAAAGAAAAAGAGAGGAAGAAATGGAGAAAAGGAGAGAAGAAAAAGAAGGAGGCGGGAACACAAGATGTAAATCTATTCACAGATTGGGCCAAATCTGTGCTTAGACTATTATTTTCCCTCACCGCAACAGAATCTTGGCTAGAAACAAGACACCAAGCCAGACATTAAACACTTGGGCCTATTTCAAACATCAGTAACCACAAACAAAAGGCAATAACAAAAAAAGTTGTCCAAGTTATTTTGGCTCGATACTCATTAGCACCTGAAATTCTGGAAGGAATTACACTGTCGACACCCTGAAAACACTCATACATCCATCACAGCGCCGCAGCGCCAAACGGAGAATTACAAAATCAACAGGAGGAAGCAGTGATTGACTCAAATCGGCTTTGCAGAATGGAAATAAAAATGACTGCATGAGATTCTAACAATTGGGCAGAAAATGAGTTTCGTTTGCACATGACACAATTTGCTGAATGGTTACTCGGGTGATCTGGAGGGTTTCTTATGCTGGTCCAAAAAAAAAATAAAAAAATGAGGCAAAGTTTCTAAGTTCATATTCGCACTGCAAAGTTTTGAGAGTCTGCAAATGTGTACGTTCAGAAGTGAAACAATGAAGGCTGATATAGCGATAACCAAAGCTGCGTTTTAGTGTCTTACGACTACAAAAACATGGATGCCAGTTAGTGCCAACAGCAAAATATCTTAAGAATTTTCAATTTTTAGTTTGGACTACCGATTTCCCATCCAAGTTGAGAATTTCATTTATACGAAAAAATGGAAAATTACAAAAACAATTTATTAATGAATTTGTTTCACCAATTAATTAATTGTTTTCTTACAGATCAAAAAAACACTACAAAAAAGTTTTTGTGTGCATGTTTCACCAATAAAAAAATTGATAAATAAAAAAATAAACAAACACTGAAAACCTATGAAATATAGATAAATGTTTAATATTAAAAAAATTGGAATATATACAAACAATATGTAAATAAATTAAATATAAATTCTGGTAAAACATAAATAAATAGAAAAAGTAAAATGTTAAGGAAAAATTAATTTAGGCATCCTGCACAGTGTGTAAACTTAATTAAAGGTTTTATTTGAAAAATGGGAAAAAAAATTAAGGGAATAAATAATAATAATATGAATAATAAAAATAAATAAATAAAATGTAAATTTATTAAATATACATTCTGGTCATAAATAAATAAATAATTAGAAAAAGTAAAATGTTAGGAAATCAGTAAATTTAGGCATCGCAGAATGTACAGTATCAAAACTTATTAATCTGAAAAAAATTTAAGAATTAACAACAACAACAAACCACCAAAGTAAATAAACAAATAAATGAACTAACAATCAGAACTTGTTAGAACGTAATAAATAAATGAATTGAATTGAATAAGTGAATATACTCCGCCAAATATTATGCAAATATTTTCTTACCAAAATCTATAAACTAATAAAATTCCATTATAATTTATACAAATGTTTCATTACAAAATAAAAATATTGGGAAAAATCTGTTATTGGTGAATATGTTCCAGCAATAAATAAATTATTAAAATAAACACAATATATATATATATATATATATATATATATATATATATATATATATATTAGGGATGTAACGGTATTGTAAATACCGTCGTACCGCAATAGAAAATTTTTTCGATACTACCGTGGTCGCATGACTCGATAAAACTATAGGTCTTCTGAGAAAAGTTTTCTCAGGCGAATGGAGCGAACGGGAGGTAGCGGGAACTACAATTCCCATCAGCCCAGGCGTGGCCATAATCCTTTGCGGTCTGTTGCCCGCCCCCCTTGAACGTCAAGCAATACTCTTTGCGTCAAGTTCATTTTATTTTCGATATAGCGCCAGATCACAATAGAAGTCATTAAGGTTATCTTTCCTATAGAACAGGTCTATACATTGTTCTTTTATTAAACAAACTAAATTGCCTTATGTTATTTATCTTATTTACACGAAGGCATGTCATTTCTGTCTACATGATGCCGCGTTTACAATTTCTCTTCCGCGAAAACAGGACTCCATTCATAAAAACGGAATCTACTATAGCGCGGAATGCCACCGATTTTGTTGATTTTTGGATTAATAAATCAAAAGTTGGTCTGTCACTTAATTCAAATCGCGATATGGACTAGTGTCTGTGAAAACTGAAATGCAAAAAGACCGTTTTAATATGAATCCTGCATGTTCCGTTTGCCTCTGTCTGTATGAATGCTGGAGACGCGTTTTTTTCTCTTTACTACGCTCCTACTGAAGCACGCGTGATGCTCCCGCTAATTCTTGGCATTTGCATCTCACATGAACAGATAAACTCAATCTGCAAAGCTTCTGTTAGTGTCACTTTTACCGTTTCATTTAAGAAAACTAGCGTCATATCATGGACACACAGAAACTTCAGGGCAACCTGTCAAAATAAAAGTACGGTTTAACATGACATAGTCTTGTATTACTTTTGTACAGTATAATGTAGGTGTTTATATATTCCTATTTAAATAATTTACATAAAAAAATATTACAAGATTAACCACTTAATTGTAGAGAAAAATACTACAATTATTATTTAAACGTTTTAAACTGAATATAATTTTCTTCCATGGATGGATTTTAACAGTAAACCTCTGTTTGTTTGCCAAAAATTAAAAGGGTTTATTTTTCATTTGATTAACAGAAAAATTACAACACATAAGAATTTCTAAAAAAAAAAAAAAAAAAAAAAGCTAAAGATTGTGGAGCCCTATTGTTCAAAATGTTAAAATAGAGAGTTTTGGACTTTATTTTTTCACTGAAATGAATGTTGTCGTTATTACACAAAGTAGGCTAAAGTACTGCAAAAAAAAAAAAAGTACCGTGGTTACATGGTTTAATAATTTTTTGTTTTTAAAATTGAAGTTCCTGTTTCAAAGTTTACAGATAGATGGCTAATTTTTATGCCATTGATATGTTCAGTGTTCATGTAAACTGTTTAATAAACACTTCTGGCACTTTTTTCAAGTCTCTTCATTAGTTTTGTTTTTTCCTGTAAATGATTCAATAAATACCGTACCGTGCCATTCATACCTAGGTATTACCGTACCGTGAAGTTTTGATACCGTTACAT
>NC_133375.1:36116910-36140560 GCF_049309525.1 Garra rufa
GTTTTGTTTTTTTAGTCTGGAAACAAGACTAAATATCGTCATTTTGCTTATCTGGTAAATGCATCTTAATTTAAGAATTCTTAGATATTTTGAGCAGAAACAAGACAAAAAATACTAAGTAGGATAATATAAGAAATATAAGGTGAAATAAAATCAGTATTTTCTGAACTGATATTACCGGTATTTGAACCCACAGCCATCAAGTTACCCACCTAGAGCTTGAACCACTGGGCTTTGGTTTCCTCTTTCATTTTCCAGCGTGTTTTCAACTTCAATATAATTTCTTTAATGTGAAAAATTCCAGCAGCTGCGCTGGCTGTTTTAAGAGCAAGGACGAAAAGTGCTGAATCAATTGTGGGGGGGGAAAAAATGGTAAAATTGCTGACAAAGTGGATAACGACGGCTGTGAAGGAAACTAGTTTGATGACTGTGAACCCAATCAAACCCGGCTGGAAGTTTCAGACGTCACAAAGACATTTTTGACCGCCGCACTTACGATTGCAAGACGCTGCAGTTGTAGAAGATGAAATCGGTGGTGATGAATTTGAGACCAGTCTCTTTGGACTTCAGAGAGAGCTTCACGACCCGTTTATCGCCTGGAAAAGAATGCAAAGAGACAGTAATGAAGAGAAAGGCGAAGAAAATGCACATGAAATGAAGTTAGCGTGAGAAGGGCAGTTTGAACTGGCGCTGATGGTCTAATGCAGACAGCGCAGCATCTGTGCCCCGCTCTGCACATATACTCACTAATGTTCACGTTTCTAATACATTTGATTGCGAGACCATTTATCCACTTCTTCCATCTGTGAGCGAAATGCACTTATGTTTCAAACTCAGCAACCCTTTTGCGTTCCATAATGACTACATCTCTGCCCATCAAATTATACTTGTGGGCCTCACTTCACTATAATTGACATAATATTTCCATTTGGACATGCAATAATTGTTATTAATGGGAATACCAGGCTTCCGGAGTCTAAAAGTTACCATCAGGAGATTTTGAATTCTTAAAGTACCTTAAAAAATGAAAAAGGGGAAAATGAAGTAGGTCTCAAAGCTTCAGGAGGCTTAGAAGAGATTCATGTAATTATCAGTCATCACAAAAGGTAAAAAAAAAAAAAAAAAAGACCGGCACAAAATGGGAAACACGGAAGGAAAAAATTAAATCAAATTAAATTTGATTTCTAAAGCGCAATTTGTTCGAAGCAGCTCTGCGGAGAAGCTTAATAGACTTGGTCAGAGTAGATGTATTTTATTTAATTTGACGCAAATGAAAACGAGACCATAAATGACTGATGTACAATCTGACTGTTGAAAGATATGTTTCTACAACATGTTTCTGTAAAACACAGCTTATGTAAAACAAATTGATCAAAAATACAAAAAAAAAAAAATTCTATTTCTTATTTCTTATTTCTTTCAGTCTTTAGTGCCACATGATTCTTTAGAAATCATTCTAATATGCTGATTTGCTGCTTGAGCAATTCATGAGCAACATTTTTCATTATTATCTATGTTGAAAAAAAGTTGTGGTGCTTTTCAGATTACATTTTGTTCTGAATAGGTGATCTTGGAAAGGGAAACCCCATAGGATGTATAGGGCAAATGAGAATGAAACACTGGGAGGATCCAAGACTCATCAGGAGGAGCTCATGATAAATTTACAATATTAGACATATGATGTTATGATGATTGAAGAAGCCATTAGAGCTGTCAGTAAGTCAGATCATCTGTCTGAGATCGGCCCGTTTTGAGTCTAGAGGTTGGGGAAACATCCTTTACTGTTCGGACGTTTTCAGTGTAGATACCATATTCTATATAACATGGGATGAACTTGAGGTTTCATTGAAAATACATCATCTTTCTAAACAGTTCTAGTGGACTTCAAATTATGAAAACGTAAATTAGACATGGCCTAGGACATTAAAACAACTTGTTGAAAAAATTCGGCCTCGTTTTCATTCAAGTCAAATTATACATTGCAATTATCCTTATTAAAGGGATAGTTAAGCCAAAGATGAAAATTACCCCATGATTTACTCACCCTCAAGCCATCCTACTGTAGGTGTATGTGACTTTTTTTCTTTCAGATTAATGCAATTGGAGTTATATCCTGGCTCTTCCAAGCTAATAATGCCAGTGAATGGCTGTTGGGATTTTGAAGTCCATTAAAGTGCATCCATCCATCAAAAAAAGTACTCCACACAGCTCCGAGGGGTTAGTAAAGAACTTCTGAAGTGAATCAATGTATTTGTGTACCAAAAAAATACCCATATTTCAAACTTTATAAATCGTAAACTCTCTCTCTTTCGCTAACTTTTCTTACAAAAATGCATGGATTTGATTCAGAGGGCCTTTATTAACCACCTAGAGCTGTATGGAGTACTTTTTATGATGGATGGATGCACTTAAACTTATATATAAAATATATATAACTGAAAAGTTATTCATCTGAAAAAAGAACACCTAGGATGGCTTGAGAGTAAATAAATCATAGGGTAATTTTCATTTTTTAATGAACTATCTCTTTAAGAGTCTCAGTCAGTGTAAATGATGGCTCAATCCTTGGAAGGTAGAAGACAGGCTGAAAAAAATACAAAGCCTATTAAAAAAAAACTGCTTTTTAAGATCCAATCAAATCCCAACCGATAAAGTCAAGTCTCATCCTACATTATTTCCATATTCACTGAAAAACACATCACCAATAAATGCATTTTGAATGGGATTTTATTTTTCTTACCGTATCCCTGTGTGACAGATGGGACGTCCCGCAGGGATGGGGACATGCAGAGGATTTGTCCTTTGGCCAGCACTTCTCCTGGACTCTCCGTTAGCTCCTCAAAAACGCACGTTACTCCAGCAGAGAGGTTTGGGACGTTAGCTACCTTCACACTCAGCTGGAGTACAAACACAAACACACATGTTCCCCTGTCAGACATGCTAGATCATCACGTCAGCAGCCTGATTAAAATGTGTGAAAACAGCGGTTTAGCACGCTTCTGTTAGCATTAATGGAATAATGAAAACCCTGTCATCTTTTACTCGCTCTCGTGTCGTTTTAAAGATGGCTGACATATTTTTTTTTTTAAGAAACACAGAAGATGAAGATGAAAGAAAATTCTAAATAGCAGTGCTGTTAAATCGATTAATCGCGATTAATCGCATCCGAAAAAACCTTGTGTTAACATAATGTGTGTACTGTGTGTACTGTGTGTATGTATGTATATATATATATATATATATATATATATATATATATATATGTATATATATGTATATATATGTATGTATATATATGTATATTATATATAAATATAACTACATATTACATATATATATTTTTTAATTATACACGTGTGTGTATTTATATATATGCACATAAATATACACAGTAAACACATATTATATAAACAAACTTTCATTTTGGATGCGATTAATTGTGATTAATCTATTTGACAGCAGTAATAAATAAATAATATTCTATATATAATCTTAAACCAATTTGTGCATTTTTTGTGTGAGAACCATAATTTTTAATAGACTTTTTTAAACTCTATTAGATTTGTTAGATAACAAGAAACTATTTTTAATTTAGAATTCATTTTAAATAATATGATTTATTTTCCTATAAATATAAGCATTATCCAGATTATCCAGATTAGTTTCCACAATATAAAAGTTCAATTCATTAACATTAGCTTATGCATTAAATATCATAAACAATAAACTCTATTTTTACAGCATTTATTAATACAGATTATTATTAATTTCTATATTAGTATTTCAAAAAACACAAACGATGAAGAATAAACAACATTCTATAAATGAATAATCTATAAATAGTCTTTTTTTAAAAACTTCTATTTTTGCATTTCACCTCTTCTGTAGTTGTCTAATAAATTTGGCATTCTATATTATGAATACTGCTGGCTCTATGACAAATTGCTTTTGTTAAATGCATAAATGTAAATTTCAATGTAATAAATCCCTGAGCCACTTTTTTCCATATAATTACAATAAAAACGGGGTCTGTCAAGCTCAAAAATGACAAAAAGCATGATAAATGCATAATAAAAGTCTTCTAACGTCATACGTTATATATTATTGCTCTACATGGTAAAGCATTTATTTTTTGGGTGAACTATCGCTTTAAATTTCCGGCCTTTGATATTCATTCTCATACAGTACATTTTTTTATCAAAGGATTCATTGTACTGTACAAGCAATACTCATAAAGGACGCTGTTGTGAGTGTCCATGATAAAAATGCATTATGAGGATGGTTCCGGTTGCAATACAGGAGTGATTTTATGCTTCTGGCGTAGCATGTAAAATTCAATCACCTGTGTGGAAGTGGAGGTCACGGACATGTTATCAGGAGTGACAGTGATGTCAACACACTGTTTCAGCTCTGTACTGAAGTGAAGCGGCTCGGCCCACTTCTCGCAGGCTTCCTTTCTGGAGCACCTGGAAACAAACAAACAAACAAACGGATGAGTAAACAGAAACATCCCGGCCCGCACAATAGTCTGCGGTTGGCAGCGCTGGCTCGATAAGGTGTTTGCCGAGAGCAGCGGCCCGTCTCGTTCAAGCTTCAGTGAGCAAGATTTTCCTTTTCCCTGTCCACTCAGACCAATGCATGTCAAATATCCACAGTTAGCCACAGTCCCCACAAATGGATCAACAATACAAAATGCTTTTGATGCTGCTGATATGGAGCTACATACTTGGCAGAATGGACTCATAAACTGTGCAATGGCAGAAATGTGTGGATTTGTAAATCTGTGCGGGAGTAACCAAGGCTACTATGCATTATTTACACATAATGACTAAAAACATGGAGTAAACTTTAAGGCCCGGTTTCACAGACAAGGCTTAAGCCTAGTCCTAGACTAAAATGTAAGTCTGAGCTGTTTGAACTGAAAGAAACTTGCACTGACTGATCTTAAAATATATCGGTGTCTTTGTTTTGTCTCAAGATGCACACCAGTAATGTTTTTTTCTAAGCATGTTTATAAAAATTACTTAAATATCCTAATTGAACTATCTGCTAATCCAGGCTTAGTCTAAGCCCTGTCTGTGAAACCGGGCCTAAATGACTTAAATGGGGATAAAACTTAGGATAGTTTGAAGTTGGCAAGCTACACCGCAACTTTATAGAATGAATACTGCTTGATTAATATATTTTTTTTTATTGTGTATCAGCTTCAAATGTGACTCATCCAACCAAATTTTGAGTCAGAACCATAATTTTATTATACTGTTTAGAGTGCCTTTTTAACAGATATATATTTATTTTATTACATTACAGTTCAGTTTAGATTTTACTCTTTAATCCTTTATATTGTTGCATCCTTTAGAAACTCATAGACTTGTATAGATATACACAGAGATGCTGAAAAGTTTAAACAATAAAACCTAAAAACTTGTCCTGCTTGACATACTTGAATTTATTCAGTATGCAGTTTGGATCCTCCAGTTTTTCAGAGAGCAGCTTGACCTCTGAATCTCCTGGATGATATGTGTAAAAAATGCTAATCTGATTTAGTTTCTAAATAAAAAACAAGTAAAAAAAATCTCAAAATTGTACGTATTAAAAATGTATTAATTGTCTATCCCTCCAGTTTTTCAGAGAGCAGCTTGACCTCTGAATCTCCTGGGTGAAATGTGTAAAAATTACTAATAATTTACAACTAACCTAAAAAAAATAATAAAAATAAATTTGAAAGAAAAAAAAAAAGTACAACAAATGTAATTATTTGTATTATTAAAAAATATTTAAGCCATTTTAATTTAGTAAAAAAAATATATTAAAACCAGTTTCCACAATGTAAAACTACAGTAACACTTTACATTAACATTCAATGCACTAGATATCAAAATAGCAATGAACAATATTTTAGTGCATTTGATAATATATGTAAATGTGATTTGTATTTATTTCTTAATTACAATATATTTATTAATACTTTTAACATTATTATAGTTATGTATTAATAATTCTTTAACATTGTGTTAATGTATTATGATTAAACATGAAATAATAAACAATGATTAATACAAATAAGATAAATATATAAATTATAATATAATATATGCTTATTAAATCTAATCTTAATATAATATATATATATATATAAATATATTTTACAAATGTATATTCATTTATATTCAATATAAATATTAACAAATAAACAATTAAATAATAAATATACATATCTATATAATAAAGAATATTTATTTTATTATAAATATAGATTAATACAATAAATATTTATTTTATTAATGTTATTTAAATTAATCAATAATATAATGTAATATGTGACCCTGGAGCACAAAACCAGTCATAGGGGTCAATGTTTTTAAAATTGAGATTTACATAAATTTGAATCATGAAAGCTGAATAAATAAGCTTTCCATTGATGCACGTTTGTTATAATAGGACAATATTTGGCCGAGATCTTGAATCTAAGGGTGCAAAAAAAATCGAAATAATGAGAAATTGAAAATCGCCTTTAAAGTTATCCAAATAAAGTTCTTAGCAATGCATATTACTCATCAAAACGTAATTTTTTATATATTTACATATATTTTGATATATGGAACATGATCTTTACTTAATATCCTAATGATTTTTGGCATAAAAGAAAAAAATATATATATTTATTATATTGATTTACATTTACTCCATATTTCCTCAATTCATGTTGATGGGAAGGAAAAAAAAGAAAATAATTCATGCTCACTGTTAATTCATGATACCTAATGCATTTAAAAATATTAATGAATTGAACCTTACTGTAAAGTGTCACCAAAACTACTCTTACAGTGATAAAAGATTATGGTCATGTTGTGGAGCCATAGTTACGGCACAATACAGAATCTGAAAAGGAACATTAAGACTATCGATTATCTCTTAAAAGCGAAAGAGACAAGCAGAGAAATCTGTAAGCGTATCAGGGACGTGTCTCTGCAGTAACAATGACTGCTGCGCCTCTGGTGCCGACACTCTTCCTATGCGCTTCCATTTGTTTTCGCCGCCGAGCGTCCGTGGGAGGGAGCTGGCCTGCTTTCCTCATAAGTACATCTGCAGGGAAGCTGCCAGATATTAAAGCATTCATAAAACTGGCATGTTCGTTAGACGTGTTAAGTGGAGTTAAAAGTCGCCAGCGCTTGTGTTAGCCCGTGAACGAGGAGGGTTACGCTAATGTACACAAAGCCTCATCATAACCCGACCCCGATCGTCTATTATAATAATGTTTGCGCCGCCGTTCGTGACACGCCGCATTAAAACACACCAACCTTGCTCAAAATCAAGTCATATTTCAGTGACTTCAGCCCTAAACGCGTCTATTGTTGATTACTGTTATACGTCAGCAGCAAGAAGTACAGTATAAGCTGATGATGCATAACGAGGCTCGCTAAATTAAATGCGCTTTAATTTTGATGCCGCTCCAGAGAGACTCTAATGAAAAACGCACACGGAGGAGAGATAGAGAATGGGCCTGTTAAAGCACAGCCGGCCCGGATTGCATCAAACACCTCAAACTAGACACGAAGAGGAGGGGGGAAGCTAAATATTTGCCAAAAGCCCAGGTATCTAATTCATCACCATGTCTAAGATGGCATTATTTTCCATCAGCGACAGCAAAACGCTGCATTTTTACCTCCAGCGCGCCTGTCTGTCTGGGAAATGAAGCAAGCGCAGTCGATACTGACAATGCCATTATTCACCAGCAATGCACACAGCAGTAATGATTTGTTTTCCCTTAATTATGCCCATATGTCTAAGGAAAGAAAAAAGAAAGGGAGCAGTCTTAATTAAAGAGATAGAAAAGGATATCTCTCGGTACATGCACCTTCAAGGCCTTCCTGCCCCGTTTTGCTTTCGTTTTTCTCTTTTTCCGCCGCTCGCGAAATGAGTTTTTGTCCAATTAAACTGCGCTTGTCTTCGTGGTGAACTGGAACTAATGTGATTTATGAGACATCGCCACCTTTCCCAGGTAGGGTGGTCCTGAGGTGCTTCCCAGGACACAAATACCCAGGTGCCGGAATGTTTCCTTGAAGACCGTATTGATCCTTCTCGCACGCAGCGTGTACGGCAAGCGAATCTGGGACAGGAACTCAACGAGGGCTGTAAATTGCCCATGACAGGAAGCATACAGTGAAACAATGCTCGTGTAAGCAAGCAGTCGTTTAGTGCACGCTTTTGTTCAAAGTGACTTGTGGAACATTGTACAGGGACAAATGCTCTGGAGCAGCTTGTGGTTAAGGGCTTTGCTCATGACGTGGAAGTCTGGAGCTTGGGGATTGAAATAATAACCTTCAGATTCTCATTCATAGACACAAAGACTATAATAAAGAAAAAGATGACCAAATTTTCACAGATGGCCATAGTACCCTCAAAAGGATCAACAATACAAATGCTGCCGATATGGAGCTACACGTTGGGCACAATGGACTCATATACCATACTAGATTTGTAAATCTGTGCGTGAGTAGCTGGGGCTGCTGTTCATTACTTACACATGATAATGACTAAAAACATGGAGTAATGAGACTCCCAAATAACAGGGGAAAAACTTGAGTTTGTTTGAAGTTGGCAAGCTACACTGCAACCTTACAGAATGAATACTGCTTGATTGATATAAAATTTAATTGTGTCTATTAGCTTTAAATGTTACTTATCCAACCAAATTTAGAGTCAGAACCATACTTTTTTATACTGTTTAGAGTGCATTTTTTAACAGATATATTTAACTTATTACATTACAGTTTAGTTAGGATTTTACTCTTTAATCCTTTATATTGTTGCATCCTCTAGAAACTCATAGACTTGTATAGATATCAAAGAGATGCTGAAAAGTTTAAACAATAAAACCTAAAAACTTGTCCTGCTTGGCATAGTTGAGTTTGTCCAGTATGCAGTTTGGATCCTCCTTTTGAGAGAGCAGCTTGACTCCTGAATCTCCCGGGCGATGTGTGTGAAAATTGCTAATTCACAATTAACCTGATTTAGTTTTTAAATATAAATATAAAAGTTAAAAAAAAAAATATGCAAGTATCTGCAATATTTAAAAATATTTAAGCCATTTTAACTGAATTTAAAGTAAAAAAAAAAAAAAAAAAAACACTTACTTGCATATTTATTTACTCTTTAAATAAATTTACATCCACTTTGAGGAACACAAAGATATTCCAAATAAAATAAACCACTGAGTTGCTCTTTTTTTAATTAAAAAAAGCTCCTAGGAAAACAAAACAGCTTCAAATTTGGTCCATTTGACTTTGCGCTCTTCACTGAAAAATTCATTTGCACATCCACATATTTAGACTAGAAGGCGTATTAAAATTGATGATGTTTGATCACTATTGTCAAGCGTTGCACAATGAGTCTTGTTTGCACCAAGTTTGAATATATTAGGGGTGTAAATCGGAGCCTTCAAGACGATTCGATACGATACCGATTTCTTAAGCCAACGATTCAATTATTTTCGATACTTCAGAATTCCCTGTGATACGATGCGATTCGATCCGATTCGATTCAATATTAGATATTTTTACATGATATCTATTAAGTTTCAAATAAATCAACAAAAATAGTAAATAATTTGCCTTTTATTGAGAATACAGAAACAGTATTCTATTCACATAATGTGTATGTTCCACTAAAGCAGTTGTGCTCAATGCACTGCAAATAGAACAGCAAATATAAGTTACTGCATCTACAAAGTGCAATCAGATAAATTGTAATAATAAAAAAAAAAAAAAAAAAAAAAACTTATAGTGCAGGTCTACTATGGCCAATTAGCCTATTCACCGTTTTAAAAAAGTTTCTTTCATACAAAATTGGTTACATTTTGAAAATACAATTTGCATCTTATTAAGAGGTAATGGTCACACATCCTCTGCAGTAGATGAACTGCAAATAGAATACTACTCCACAAAATCAGTTCAAAATCATCGCTCTTGAAAGTCAGACAACAATGTGAGGTCTGTGAACATGAACAACATCATAGATGGACTGTGAAATGAAAGTAACGCGTGTGAAGAAGAAGACAGTGAGGTTAGTGCCACCCGCAGCTTAGGAGTAGGTAGTACGCTTAATACATCGGAGCCATACACAGTAAAAGAAAGGTCGGAACGGATTCTAAAAATAGACAAGTGAACAAACAGGCGGCAAAATAAACACATTAATCGATATTCTTGCGGACGAATCGATGCATTGAATCGGCGGCTGCATAATCGATGCATCGATACGAATCGATTAATATTTACACCCCTAGAATATATGCATGCATGAATTACACATTTCCCATGTATTTATTTACAATAAATGTACTGCGTAATGCGTTGTTTTTTTTTTTAAAGTCGTCTCATCTCACCAAGCCTGCATTTATTTGACCCAAAGTACAGTAAATTGTTATAATATTTTCACTATTTAACATATCTGTTTTCTATTCGAATATAATTTAAAATGTAATTAATTCCTGTAATTTCAAAGCTGAATTTTTAGCATCATTACTCCAGTCACATGATCCTTTAGAAATCATTCTAATATTCTGATTTGCTGCTCAAAATTATTATTATTATTATGTTGAAAACAGCTGGGTAGAATTTTTTCAGGTTTCTTCGATGAATAGAAAGTTTATAAGAATAGCATTTATCTGAAATAAAAATCTTTTGTAACATTATAAATGCCTTCTTCATCACGTTTAATCAATTTAAAGCAACCTTGCTAAATAAAAGTATTAATTTCTATCATTTCTTTCCCCCCTTTAAAAAAATACATTTTAAAATTTACGCAAACAGAAAGCAGTTATTTTAAAAAGTAAAACTATTTTACAATATTACTGCTTTTGCTGTATTTTGGCTTGGTGAGCAAGAGACTTCTCTTCAAAAACTTTTGACTGGTAGTGTATATTCATTTACATTTACTCGGAGGAACACTAAATAAGGTATTAAAAAGAAAATAAATCTCTGAGCTGCTCTTATATAATAAAATCATAGAGAAGCACCATAAAATTGGTCTATATGACTTGTTCACTGTTGTTTTTCACTGAAAATCTCATTTGCACATGCACATATTTAAACTAGAATAACCGATGACGTTTGCAGTCATTGACGTCAAACCTGGTGCAACGCATCCTGACACATCAAGTCCTAATATGTGCGTGCACAAATGACACATTTCACATTTATTCATTTACAAAACACATCCACCATGATTCACAGCAGTCAAATAAATGAGATTTAAAAGCTATCGAGATCTGGTCATCACACAAAGCTATTGTTTGACTTCAGAAGATCTGGAATATATTGCATGAGTCATGTGGGCTACTTTAATAGTGCTTTTTGGTCGTTTCTGCTTTTCCTGTATGGAAAACAGCTGCTTGGAGGCTCTTCAAAATACCTCCGTTTGGTCTTCCGCAGAAGAAAAACAGTCTACAGGTTTGCATTTTTGGTTAAACCAAGACTTCAACCTCTACCTAGAGTCCAAGTTTCATCCCTCATTTTGTTCTTCTACAACCCTTTTCTCTCCATCTGAACTAGTTTGAGTAGCGGTTGTGCAACTGATCCCGTTTGAACTGACTCATTTCTCCCCAGCTGAGAGCTTCCCTCTCTGAGTACCAGCTTAGCTATTCCAATTTCTAAGAAATCTATTACGTTTCCATATTCGGTGTCCTTCTTACGAGGATAATTCCAGGATGGTTTCCACCACCCACC
This sequence comes from Garra rufa, assembly GCF_049309525.1. Classification (NCBI taxonomy): domain Eukaryota; kingdom Metazoa; phylum Chordata; class Actinopteri; order Cypriniformes; family Cyprinidae; genus Garra; species Garra rufa. The sequence continues at coordinate 36,128,637 of NC_133375.1, forward strand.
AATTCCCGTTCAAGTAATATTGCTTTATTACTTCTAAGGTCACATTGAACCCTGTGTAAATGAAGAAGTAGGGCAGAAATGGGATGAAAACCTTGAAAACTCCAGTGGCCTTTCCTGATGGAGAACTCCGATAGCGGTGGTCTAAGGGTGACTGGGTGGACAGATTGTTAAGATCGAGTGAGAGGTGAAAGACAGGGCGAGAGAAATCGATGGTGTGCATTAATTGATATACGTAAAGGACTAAGTGCTCCTAGAGGCGCTGGGTCAATTGTGTCTTTGACTTTGATTAGTGAGAGGAACAATGGGAGAAACGTCCACGTGTTTGAGTGAGGGCGTATTGACAAGACAACAGTTTTTCTCGGTGCCTTTCAGGACGTCTGTCTGGTACTCGACCTTTACGGTTTGCAGACGGCAGTCAGCAGCAATTTAAACGGCGGGATTCTTTTACTTGACTTTCCCACTTGGTTGTAATCTTTTGGAAACATGATGTACAGTATTAGATTTGAGGACACTTTCCACAGTACATTATGTTTTCTTAAGAACAGAATTACCTTATAAAGTTATGGAATATTAAAATGTTATTCTGCAATTTGCGTAGAGACATTTTAACGCTTGCAGATGAATAAAGACTAAAAATAAAAATGAAATGTTCCAAATGAAACTACAGAAATATTTAATCTATCCATCCATCTATCTATCCATCAAAATATATATTTATTTATATATAAATAAATATATTGTATATAAATGTTGTATATACACATTCTCTCTATACAATTTTTACACACAATAATAATTACATACATATAATTATAACAAAAAATAATTTACTTCATTTAATATTTAAATTATATTCCAAAAATATTCAAATATGTATGTATGTATATATATATATATATATATATATATATATATATATATATATATATATACTTTTGTGTATGTATTTTTATATATGTATGTATCTTCTAAATAAAATATATTGTTATAGAATATATACACAATACACAAATATTACACAATATATTAATATTTATTATATAGTATACAATAACATTTTTTCTATCTGTCTGTCTGTCTATCCACATACAAGCACGCATCTATTTATTTGTACAATAAAATAAATTACACACACACACACATTTATTATAGATTTATATTTTTTATAGATTTTTGTAGAAAATATTTTAAATAATTATAAATATCAGATAATTTTAGATAATTTAAAAATGACGTAGATGTAGGTTCGTATAGATGTAGACGTAGGTTCATAACACACACTCAATGTTTTGAACATAGCATTTAAAATACCTATATATATATATATATATAAATAAAATGGTGCACAGAAAAGTACCATAAAAGTGGTCCATGTGTTTTTAACTTAAAATCTAATTTGCACATTCACGTATTTAAACTAGAATGTGTATTAAAATGAATGATGATTGAACACTATTGTCAAATCAAATGTGACAATGTGTTCTTTGCACCAAGTTTGAATATGTGCATGAATAAATTACATATTTTCGTTTATCATAAATGTCTTGCATAAAACTAAAAAAATATATATACTTTAGCTTAAAATTACACTAATTTACTCTTACTTACACTACCAGTCAAAAGTTTGGGGTCAGTAAATTTTTTTTTTTGAAAGAAATTAATACTTTTATTCACCAAGGGTGTGTTAAATTGATAAAAAGTGATAGCAAATACTTACATTGTTAGAAAATATTTAGATTTTGAATAAATGCTGTTCTTTTGAGCTTTTTATTCATCAACGAATCCTGAAAAAAATATCACAATTTCTAAATAAATACTTTGCAGGGAAACTGTTGCAATATATAATCCAATATAGATCATTCTAATAATAAATCAGTATATTAGAATGATTTCTGAAGGATAATGTGACACTTAAGACTGAAGTAATGGCTGATGAAAATTCAGCTTTGCATCACAGGAATATATTACATTTGAAAGTATATTACAAGAGAAACCATTAATTTATATTGTAATAACATTTCGCAATATTACAGTTTTTTTTTTCTATATTTTAGATTAAATAAATGCAGCACTAATGAGCATAAGAGACTTTCTTTAAAAATATTACAACTCTTACTGACCCCCCACTTTTGACCGGTAGTGTATATTTACTCTTACTCTGAGGAACACCAAAAATATTATGAATTATTACAATTATTTAATATGTGATAAATAATATTATATAATGTATTTCAATAATTTATAAAAAGTTATGATACACTATTCTATAATTACAATGAAGTAGATGTACATAGGTTCATAACACACACTGAATGAATGTTTTGAAGATAGCAAAAAATAAATAAATAAATAATTAACCGCACAAATAAATAAACCTATTATATCTGAGTGATGTGTTTGTGCAGAAGCATGGAAAACATCGTTAAAAACACCGGATGCACAAACATTACGAGTGTTGGGTGTTGAATGGCATGATTTTCTTTCTTTTTTTTTTACAAAGCAGATGCTGCTCTAAAACAGGTTTTAGATGAATGAACATCTAAATGATCAGCCTAGAAGCATCCATTCCTCCAGCACAATTAGCAAGTCTCCAGTAGCGTGCTAGCTGTGAGTACACCTGAGCCGTCAACGAGGTCAACCAGTAAATGCGCGGTCATAAAAAGACCCAACCGTGAATAGAACATTAATGAACAGTGAGGGACACTCGTGAGAGCCGCTAACAGCGTCTACAGAGACCCGCGCGCTCTTAACAAACACAGCAACCCGACCAAACCTACGACAGATCCATCACATCTCTACGCGACTTGCCCAAGCGCACAATAACAGGCCTGCTAAAGCTTTTAACCACAGTCCTTTCTACCAGACACTGTACTACTAATTTTCCCGAATCCACAAGAGCCCTTCGGTAGGAACAGTAATACAATACAAACTCCACCAAATGGGGCTGATTTGAATTACACTGCAAACCCATCTTCCAGCTTCCCCTCGTTGCCATGGACACAAACCATTTCCAGAGGTACACTTTGGCGCTTTTTCTCCCCCCTGCCCCCTTCTTCCACTCGGTCTCTTTCCCTTTGGCTCGGCCATGTCGGTGGCTAGAGGCTAAAGAGCTCTCGGGGAATTGAATACAAAGCCAAGACAACAACGAGGAGAATAAGATGCAGGTCAGAGCCGCCCCCTGTCCCCTCCCGAGCCAAAAAACGAGAGCGCTTTTGGCAGCGGCTGTTGGTGAAAGGCATCTCTCATGGCAACGGTGCGCGGCGCGTTTCCCTGAGGAGAACGAGTAGTGGCAAACAAAACGAGCCGGACGGGATGAAAGGCCTTCAAAACACGGGGTTACATATGTGTGTTTAACAAAAGCGGGCCACACGCGTTTAGAAGAAGTTCGAACTGACGATGAACCCTGAAATATCAGATAAACAAACTAAAAATGACATTTCAAGTGAATTTAAACATTCATGAAAATACCAAATCGATTATACTAGAATAAAACATATCTATATCTAATATATAATCTAAAAATGAATTCCATTACATAACACATACATAACAATACATTTTATTTAGAATATAGAATGTGTATATTAAATAAATACATATTTATAAAACATTTAGAATTTTTTTTTACTTTACATTTTTTAAATATTTTATAATTTTATTTTTATACTATATTTATTTGTTTTTAATAAATATTTAATTATTTTTGTTATTACTATAATTATATTTAATGTAATTTTTTGTTATATAAAAATATATAGAGAATGTGTATATGTAATGTTTTTATTTATATATAATTAGATCAATATATATTTTGATTAAAAAACGTTATGTTGTTGTATAATATAAAATAAATATTAATGTACTGTGTATATATATTCATAACGTATTTTATTTAGAATATAGAATACATATAATAAATTAAATTAAATAAATATTACACAATTTATACATATTTTTAATATTTATAAAATATTTTATATATTTGTATTTTTATAAATATAATTATTCATTTTAAATAATTAACTTTGTTATTACTACAATTATATAACATTATAAAGAGAAATTGTTTATATATATTTTTTTTTACTTTATACATTGTACTTATTTATCTGTAATTAGATAAATATATATTTTGATAGATAAACAAACATTAAATTAGTGTAGAATATATCATAAATATTAATATATTGTGTATTGTGTCATATTAATGTACCGTGTATGTATTCTATAAGAATATATTTTATTTAGAATATAAAATATATGTACATAAAATTAAATACACACATTTTATATGTAAAAGTATTTTTATATTTTAAATCTCATTTTTAAAATACTTAATATAATCTTATTATATATAATTAGATAAATATATATTTTGAACAGATAGATAAACAAACATTATTCATAATATATAATAAATTCTATTTATATTTATATAGAATTAGACAGACACAGACAGATAAACAGACATGATATGATGAATTACAATTATTAATTTTGCCTAAATATGTTTATTTTCTTTTTCTTTTGAGGGACGCAATATGAAATATTACCAAAAAAAATCCCTTTAATAAATAATATAATTTAATAAAAACTTATATTTAACAATTTAGTAAATAAATAAATATTTAAAACTTATGATGATTCTATATAAATAAAACGCATATAAATAAAATTTCTACTATATAGTTATTGTATATCATGATCCTAAATTATAAACAAATAAACCTGTAAATTACATAATATTGTTTCCTCTTGTAATATGATAAATATCATTCTAATAAAACATTTTCTCCAATATAGTTATTGTATAATTATCCTAAATTATAAATAAACAAACAAACAAACCAGTAAATTACATATTACAAGACAAACAATATTATATGTTCAATATCATTTTAACATTTCAGCGTAACACTACACGTATCGCGTAAATGTTTTGAAAATATCAGACTATTTCAGGACAAATATCACCAAATGGTTGAACGCAACAATAATTAACGCTCATAAAGAGGATTGCTCCAAATAAGGCTTGTTTTTGTGATAAAAAAAGGTCAAAACCTGAACATCTGCTCGACCAGCTTTTATATCACAGCGAAAACACAAGACTGAGAGCGGCGTCATCGCAACAGGAGAAATTGAGATACGTGCACATGTCCAAATATTAATTATATGGAGAAGGGTACTGTCTTGTCAACAAAAGAACATAATAAGCAGAGAACAAAACCGTGGGGTGTGCCAGTCATTATTCAGCATTATGTGTGCTGATAAAAGACGATAGATCCGCAGGACACCCACTACAAAGGCTATCTGGATTTGCCAAGCTGAAATAAACGAACACAAAAGGTTAAGAGCAACCGTTCCAGTAATTATAAAGCGTGTTATGCTGAGATGGGAGGGACGGTGTAGTTTTTTTGAAGCCTCTTCTCGTTGGCTGTCATTGAGGCGAGAGAAAGACAATGAAACTGATGCGAATGAAAGAATGGGATAGAAAACTAATTTTCTACATTTCCAAAGCAAACAAGCCTCATGATTTGACGTATAAATCAAGTCTGTAACGTAAAGTATGAGCTGCAGTAATAGTGCTAGAATAATAATGCTTTAAAAATTAACTGTGACTCGTGACACTCGCTCAAATATCACCTCTCTGCTCTCCGTGCCGCTCGAGAGGAAGAACGCAACATCAAAAGCGGAGAATAAAGCGAAACATGTACGACTGTAGGTCAACCCACAGGCACACACACATGTGCATGATGAGCAGTGCATTATGGGATTTTCTGTTCGTCTTGTTCCATTTTATTGCAAACTTTCCTTCTAACACGGCGATGAGAAACCATATGTCTGTCTAACCTCATCCATCTGTAAGCTGACACCAGATCCAATTTAATTCTTCTCACCAGATAAAACCACCTGTAATTGGAAATTACAGAGTGAGAAAAATGAAAGACGAATACAAATGCATCCATGCGCAATGGAAACAATTTGAGAGAAAAGTTTTAGAGTCAACGCAAGAAACTGCATAACTTATTTAACAACACTACAGTGCTGTTACTGAATTGTCAGGTACTAATGGTGCTACGGTTTTGATTCTCTAAAAAGAATCAACATTCATTCGTTCATTTGGGAATCAGACACTGGTCACACTATAGTCTGATTCCCAAACGAATTACTCTGTTCTATTTAGTGAACTATACGCAAACATCACAACCAGTATAGAACCAATGATTCCTGAACAACTGACTCTTATGAGCTGGTTCTTTTTAATAAATTAAATTCAAACAGCACAATCAGTGTATTCTGATTCCTGAATGAATGACTCAGTCTACCAGTGTAGACCAAATGATTCCAGAACACTTGAGTCTTATCAGATGGTTCTTTTTATGAATTAAATACATACAGCACAATCAGTGTGGTCTGATTTCTGAACAAATGGCTCTGTTCTTTTCAGTTAATTAAACACAGACATCAAAACCAGTGCAGACCAAATGATTCCTAAACGATTTACTCTTTTGAGTCGTTTTTTTTATGTGGTGGATTAAATACACACAGCACAACCTTTTTAGAGAATCAAACGCATACATCACAACCAGTGTGGACCAAATGATTCCTGAACAATTGACTCTTTTGAGCAGGTTCTTTTTATGAATTAAATACATACAGGACAATCAGTGTAGTCTGATTCCTGAACAAATGACTCAGTTCATTTTAGTGAATCAAACACATAAATCACAACCAGTGTAGACCAAATGATTCCTGAACAATTGACTCTTTTGAGCTGGTTCTTTTGATGAATTAAATACATACAGCAGAATCAGTGTAGTCTGATTTCTGAACGAAATGACTTCTTTTTAGTTAATCAAATGTGATCAAACATCACAACCAGTGTAGACCGAATGATTCCTGAACAACTGACTCTTTTAAGCTGAATCTTTTTAGTGAATTGAATACAAACAGCACAATTGGTGTAGTCTGATTACCAAACGAATGACTTGGTTCTTTTTAGTGAATTAAACACATACATCACAACCAATGTAGGACAAATGATCCCTGAACAATGACTCTTACGAGCCGATTCTTTTTAGTGAATTAAACACATAAAGCATAGTCGGTGTAGTCTGATTCCTGAATAAATGACTCAGTCTACCAGTGTAGACCAAATGATTCCTAAACAATTGATTCATATCAGCTGGTTCTTTTTAGTGAATTAAATACATGCAGCACAATCAGTGTAGTCTGATTACCAAACAAATGACTTAGTCCTTTTTGGTGAATCAAATGCATACATCACAACCGGTGTAGAACAAATGATTCCTGAACAACTGACTCTTTTAAAACAGTTCTTTTTAGTGAATTAAATACATACAGCATAATCAGTGTAGTCTGATTCTTGAACAAATGACTCGGTTGTTTTTAGTGAATCAAACACATACATCACAACCAGTGTAGACAAAATGACTCTTAAACAATCTACTCTCATGAGCCGGTTCTTTGTAGTGAATTAAATACATACAGCACAATCAATGTAGTCTGATTCTTGAATGAATTACTCAGTCTACCAGTGTAGACCAAATGATTCCTAAACAATTGATTCATATCAGCCAGTTCTTTTTATGAAATAAATACTTATAGCACAATCAGTGTAGTCTGATTTCTGAACGAACGACTCGTCTTTCTAGTGAATCAAACACATACATCACAACCGGTGTGAACCAAATGATTCCTGAACAACTGACTCTTTTGAGTCAGTTCTTTTTAGTCAATCAAACGCATACATCACAATCAGTGTAGACTGAACAATTGACTCTTGAGCTAGTTCTTTTTAGTGAATTACATACCTACAGCACAATCAGTGTAGTTTGATTCCTGAACAAATGACTAGGTTCATTTTTAGTGAATAAAACGCATACATTACAATCAGTGTAGAGTAGATTCAAATGATGCCGGTTTGTTTTGAATTAAACACATACAGCACAATCAGTGTTGTCTGATTCCTAAATGTATAACTTGGTTATTTGTAGTGTATCAAATACATACATCACAACCAGTGTATGCCAAATAATTCCTGAACAATTGACTGGTTCTTTTTGAGCCGGTTCTTTTTAATATTGTCATTATGAATGGCACCTTAAATTGTGCAATTAGTAAAATAGATGCATTTGAGGGGGCAGGAACCTCTTATTTTCTTCATAAAATATGCAAATTTAGCTGACTGAATATTAGCAATACATAATCTGTACAATCAGATTTCAAAAAGCCACAGTAATTACCTCAGAAACCCTCGATTCAACAGCATCAGATGAGTCTGAGATCTCAATGACAGCACAATTATTTTTGACAGAAACCTTGTTTATATGACCTGCCATCTCTGTACTGATAATTACCCGCTAATGCATTAGTGCACAAGTCAATTATGAGTTATACGGCATTGTTTTATTCTACTACGCTGAAACAGGAAGTCAAAAAGGTCACTTTTTGTATATTTAACCAGTGGGAGTTAAACAATCACAGAGCAATACGAAACCTGAGCTAATATACTGAGATTTCAGAGCTTTACTTTAATAAAACAGACTCGACAGCCCTGAGCGCTTGAGACACTCGTGTGCCGGTGTGTCTCAAGGTCGCCTTTTCACTGTCAAAGCAAACAGTTTCCGTCGACTCTGTAAAGTCGCACCAGTCTGGGCGTCACAAAGCCACACCGCAGACAGCGTGTGTCATGACGGAGTCGCCAATGTATTGTCAGAATCCTATGATTCATATTTTTTCATTCACACATCCGTCATCGAAGCACGAGTAAAACGTGCCGGTTGAGGTCAAATGTCAGGCTCTTTGGAGTTTAGAAACTGGGTTTGCGCGCAACGAACACGTCGACCATTAAATCCATTGCTTTGCTTGATCTGCTGCTAATTGCGCTGCGCGGCGGCTGTCACAAGGTCATGTAAAGTCTGGGGATATGCTATTAATATGCAAACAAATGTCCTTTTCCAACGAGTGTGGTAAAGGCTTGCACTAATTATTCCATCAATCCCAGATTTACATCTTAATTAAAGATTTTTATCTGGTTGAAGGTATAGCGACGGTGGAAAATAGATTGGAACAGAGTTTTTTTTTTTCTTTCTCTGACGTGTAAAACTCCACAATGGTTTTCACGGCACTACAGGAAGGCAGAACAAAGCTGTTTTATCACCTCTGGATAACTTTATCTGCATCTATACAGTGCTGTCAAAAGCTCGGAAACGCTACGAATGCTGACTCTGGATCCAATTTGTGCAACCGAACCCATATGACGCCTCAGATTTCAAGAAAAGAAGACAATGTTTTGTGTTTCTTCAATGATGAAGTACAGACACATTTGTAATGAACGTAGAATGCCTGTCAAAGTCTTTTAATGGTGTAATTGTACTCAAAAAATTGCACAATTAGTTGTGACGTGAAATCTGATTGATAAGCCATCTCTGAAGATGTTAAAATATCAGAAAAACTAAGCCTTTTAGTCTACTAACAAACACTTTTTATATTAGCGTACTCTTAAAATATAAAAAATTAACTTTGGACTGCCTTCCTGTAGCGCCGCAAAGTACAAAGCTGTTTTATCACCTCTGGATAACTTTATCTGAATCTAAACGCTGCTGTCAAAATCTTGGAAACACCAAGACTGCTGAATGTGGATCCAACTTGTGTAACCGAAGCCAAATAGTCCCTCACACTGTAGTTTTTGGAGATTTTTACGTTGATGTTGAAGCTTCCAATGACAATCTGTGAGGAAGTACAGACATGTTCGTAATGCCTGTAGTCTTTTAATGGTGTAATTGGGCTTAAAATGTGCAATTATAAAATTAAAAGTTGTGATATAAAATCTGATTGAATGAGCAATGTTTGAACTTAGTAAGATAATTTCACAACAATTGGAGGCTTTTAGTCAATAAGCTCCCTAGTGAAAAAGAAATATACTAAAATGTATTTGAAATACATTTATTTTATGCTAAATACACTACAAATATACATTTACATATTTATGTATTTAAAAAATACTCTGGAATTGCACTTTTACTATACTAAACTGGTATATTTAAAAATCTGCTAAATTAAAACAACTGGATCATTCCCTGTCAAATCAACCGGAGGTATCTGGCTCAAATGTTTGATTTTGCCTTTTTTTTTTTCTGAAGAAAGATACACATGTATAGTAATGAAAGACAAAATATTACATGTCATGGATGTATATTTACTCTGTAATCCACTATTTTGTAGAGGGGGGCAAAATGGCTGTTTCCACCTTAGATTTAGAGCTAATTTACAAGGCAGTAAAATTGACTTCAGAAAGATGGCAGCATCATAATGTTATTTTCACACAGAGAATGTTAGTTCTATTAGAAAAATGTGTACATTAGCATTATGTGCCAATGGTGACCATTTAAAAATGGGGAAACGGCACTTTTCAAGTTTTTATTCTAAGTTTGCATGTCTGTAACTTAAGTATTAAAGATATTTTAATGCCCTTTTAGATACTGGGTCTTTTGGCATCTTCATTTTTAAGGCCTTACATGGTTCGGTTCCAGAAATATTGGAATTGGAACCTTCTTTTTCAAGGCCCTACATGATTCAGTCCCAGAGATATGGGGATCTCAATGAGGCTTCATGCTCAGATTGTTGAATTTTACCCATTTTCAGTGGCTAAAAACCAAATGTTAGTCACTTTGTATACAGCAAATACTTATTTTGTTTAAAGAACAATGTCTAAAGAATAAATAATGTTGAAATTAGAATTGTATCTTGTTTCATTCTATCAAAACAATTGCATAGAACATACCTAAGTGTTAAAAATGCACTAAAAAGGTCAAGTTGACGCACATTACCTTGCTCTCTGTAGTCTATTCATAAGATTCTATATTTGAATCAGTTTCAGGGATATTTGAAAGAAGGGATTTTGTTCATTGTAACAGCTTCTGAAGCTACTAAGAGTTTACGCATGCAGTATTGTCCAAATCAAATCCTATCCAAATTTCTGAAATTTGGTTTATTTGACATGACCTAACTATTTTTGTACTTAACGCACTTTAATTGTGCGGAAGCAGTGCTCAAGTCCAACTAAAGATAGGTATATTTGATAGTGCTAAAGTGGAACTATATTCTTCAGTATACTTCAGATACCCTTTAAATATCTTGCATTTAAAGACAATAGTATTCAAAGATCATACAATAGAAACACATTTTAGGCTTAATATTAAGAAATGTGCATTGTGCACAAGTAGTACTCCAAATAAAGTTTAATTATAATTCTTGAGCGATATGCCAGTAAATATGTTAACAGACCTGAAGTACACTTAGTATGAAATAAATGTATATTGAAATATATTACTATGGTTTTGAGATGGTTTACATTAGCATACACCTAAAATACTCAAAATTAGGTTCTATAAATTACCATTCAAAGGTTCAGTGGGTTTTCGTAGAAGTAAAGTTAGGCAAAAAAAATTTGGTAATGGCCGTAGAATGACTGTCAAAGTGTTTTATTGGGGTAATTATACTTAAAAATGCCACAATTAATATTTTAAATCACAACAACTGAGGCTTTTAGTCTTAGTCTCAGGTCATGTTAACATTCAACTTCCACAAACTAACATTCAAAAGTTTGGGGTCCGTACTAATATTAATATATATATATATATATATATATATATATATATATATATATATATATATATATATATATATATATATATATATATATATATATATATTAATATATTTATATAAAATATATATATATATATATATATATAAATAATATATATATATAAATATATATATATATATATATATATATATATATATATATATATATATATATATATATATATATATAATATATATATATATATATATATATATATATATATATATATATATATATATATATATATTAT
>NC_133375.1:36141060-36153560 GCF_049309525.1 Garra rufa
ATATATATTTTTTTTTTTTTTTTTTTTTTTTTTTAAATGTTATTCATCAAAGATGTATCCAATGTTCTAAGACTGTGGGTCAAAGGCTTGAGCCAAGTTTTCATGAGTTGTATAAGAAAAAAATGCTGTCTTTGACACGTAAAATTATGTCTGATTGTTCCCATATTATAACTTTTGCCATCAAATAGAAGACTGAGGGTACCATATGCTAGAACGAATAGATTACGGAAATCTTTTGTTCATCAGTCAGTAAAACTAATTAACCAGAACTGGGGGTCAAAGTAGGCAGTAATATTCGGAGAAATGGAGGGTGCTTAAGTATTTGAACAGTAGATGGATTTGTATTGACATGTATGTCTGTGAATGTATTGTATTGTGTAATGTGTATTGTTGTGAATTAATGTTAGACAGTAAACGCAAATAGGATGCAAGACAATTTTTGGAAGAAATTCCAACAATAAAGTGAAATTGAAGGAAATCGTAGACGTGTAAAACTCGATAATGGTCTTCACAGTACTACTGGAAGGCAGAACAAAGCCGTTTTATCACCTCTGGATAACTTTATCTGCGTCTATACGCCACTGTCAAAACCTCGAAAATGCTTCGACCGCTGACTCTGGTTCCAATTTGTGTAACCGAACCCGTAAGGTCCCTCTTACTACAGATTCCTCAGATGAAAAGAAAATGTTTTTCCGTTTCTGTCGAATCTTCCAATGACAATCCGTACCCTGAGGCCTCGCCGCCCCCATGGCGCGATCTCGACCGGTCGACGCGCACACACTTATGTCAAAACCTTTCCCATCTCTTTCCAGCAAACACTCCATAAATTAAAGAGCGTGTTCGGCGATCACACATGCTCTTCCTCCCCCGGCTTTGACTGAATGCAGCCCACTCTCTGACGGGAGTTCATCCAGTACAGGAGGGAGCAGAAAGCCCTGATGACAGCGGATAGGCAGCGCGGGGTGGCGGTAAGCCAGCAATAGCCAGACACTTCCTGACGGCAGTAACCGGCCCCCATGACCAGCTGCTGCCTGGGGATCAACCGGAGGTAAGAGACAGAAATGACGGGAGCGGAAAAAAAAAAGACTAGTGAACATGTGGGGAGGCCTGTCACCTGCCAAGTCCTGCATGAGGTAGTTGAAATGGCAGCCACCAGCGACGCAGTGCTCTGATTGGCTGGCAAGGCTCCAGAATTCCCTGAGGTGTCTTAAGGAGTTTATAAGTGAATCCCGAGTGGAAGCTGACGAAGTACAGGCACGTTTGTAATGAACGAAAACTCTAGGGCTGTCCTCGACTAAAGATTTTTCTGGTCGACTAGTAGTCATTTATGTTAAACATTAGTCAACTATTAGTCGCACGTTTATTAATAAACCATATAAATCATAATAATGAGCCTTTAATTGCCTACATAGCCTAATAAGCGCTCCAGCGCAAGCAAAAAAAGCTTGCCACAGCGCAGCGGCATAAGAAATGATTATGAAGCAAGTAGGCTGCATTAACATTTTAATAATTTATTGATAAACAAGAGCTTCCTTTGTTTTTAGAACAAAAAATAAATAAAGAAATAAAGACGGCAATACTGACTTGTCATCTCCGCAGTAGTGCATGTGTCTGTTACATAATCTGAGAATATTTGTTTTCCATTCGAATTGGTTCATTTGAAAGTAGACATATTCTTCATGTCCGAAAGGCAAGTATACACAAGATTTTGCACTCAAGTTCACAGAGACAGAGACGGCAGAAAGCGCATCCTTTATGCTTTCATTATTTTACAAAAGTGCAATGTTTCGTTGTTATTCTGAGTGCACACAAATAAACAAAGCATTTACAGATTTGAAAAATGTATTACTTTTATCTGTATGACCAAAAATGGAGTATTTTAAAAGTGCAAGTGACCGCACTGGCGCCTCCATCTGTCATGCAGTAAGCACGCTACATTTCAGCTTCCACACTCCGCACAGATACTTCAATAGTGCACATTTTCTACACAAATACTGATGTAATTCTACTTTAACAATGTACAATTGCAAAATTAATAGTTGCGATCGGATGTTTGAAGCTGAAATATTACAACAACTTAGGCTTTTTTTGAGGTCAGTTTTATGTTATCATACTCTTAAAATATAAAAAAAAAGCTCATGTACACTACTATTATAACTAGAATTATGAAAAAATGATATGAAGATATGAAGCAGAAAAACTGTTTTTAACTAAATGTTTCTTGAGCAGCAAACCAACATATTAGATTGATTTCTGAAAGAATTATGTGACACTCAAGACTCAAGAAGTAATGATGCTGAAAATTCAGCTTTGCATCACAGCAATAAATTACATTTTAAAATATATCATGGTTTTTTTTTTTTTTTTTTTACATTGTAATGATATTTCAATTATATATTATTGTTTTACTGCATTTGTAATCAAATAACCACAGCTTCAAACCTTTAACCTAAAACTTAAAAGAGTGGTATTCAGATTTAAAGGATTAGTTTACTTCCAGAATAAAAAAATCCTGATAATTTTACTTATCATGCCTTTTTTGTAAAGCAAAACAAGCATTTTTGGTTAAAAAGTAGAGAATTTTTAATTTTGTTTCACTAGATAATAATTTTATTCCTCGGCTGGGATCAAGTAGAGCCCTTTGTAGCTGCATTGAAACTGCAATTTGAACCTTTAACCTGATGATCCCCACTGAAGACCACTATATGGAGAAAAATCCAGGAATGTTTTAATCAAAAACCTTTATTTCTTTTCGACTGAAGAAAGGAAGACATGAACATCTTGGGGGTGAGTGAATTATCAGGACATTTTTATTCTGGAAGTTAACTAATTCTTTAAATTTTACAGTCTCTCCTTGAAAAATTTAACCAAAATTTAATCTGCTCACTAAAATGAGAATGTCCCTTCCCAGGAACTGATTAACTAATCAGCAGCTAATCACACATCAAGCAGTTTTATGAAGTCTGTAGTCACATTCAAAAATGTCACAAAACCTTTCATATATATTCACATTTGAATGTACAATAAGCACCGATCTCTTAAACACCATGTAATGCTTTTTAAAGAATTTATCTCCCAAGACATAGCAAGTACATTTCAGTGTGCAGAATAACTGTTCTGCTCTGTGTAAGAGGAATGACATTGACTTACTTGTTATGCAGGACACACCAGCCGCAGTGAGGATCTCCCGAGCCCAGACACGTCTTACAGCTGCTGTACTGCGAACAGCTCTCCACAGGCAGACGACTCACCTGAAACACATGACAAACATGAAACTGACGATACCATAACACTACCACAGAATAAAAAAAAAAAAAACAGATCAGTTCTGCTAGTCAAATCACTTTGATTTATGGACATGAATATTTCTAAATAATTTATTTTTAGGAATAGAACAGATAAAACACCTGTCACTCGACAGATATCACTGAAATATCTGATCCTAGACCACAAAACCAGTCAGAAGGGTCAATTTTTTAAAATTGAGATTTATACATCAAACCACCACAAAACCAGTCTTAAGTAG
The DNA here is from genome assembly GCF_049309525.1 of Garra rufa. Classification (NCBI taxonomy): domain Eukaryota; kingdom Metazoa; phylum Chordata; class Actinopteri; order Cypriniformes; family Cyprinidae; genus Garra; species Garra rufa. The sequence continues at coordinate 36,144,587 of NC_133375.1, forward strand.
CACGCTTTTTTGTAGCAATAGCTAAAATTCCATTGTATGGGTCAAAATTATCGCCAAAAATCATTAGGATATTCAGTAAAGATCATCTTCCATGAAGATATTTTGTAAATATCCTACCGTAAATATATCAAAACTTAGTTTTTGATTAGTAATATGCATGGTTAAGAACTTCATTTAGACAACTTTAAAGGCAATTTCCTCAATATTTAGATTTTTTTGCACCCTTAGATTCCAGATTTTCAAAGATGTATCTCATTGTCCTATTCTTACAAACCATACATCAATGGAAAGCTTATTTATTCATATAAATCTCAATTTCGAAAAATTTACCAGAGTCCAGGGTTGTGGTCCAGGGTCACAAATAAGCTTTCCATTTATGTGTGGTTTGTTAGGATAGGACGATATTGGGTCGAGATACAACTTTTTGAAAATCTGGAATCTGAGGGTGCAAAAAGTTGCCTTTAAAGTTGTCCATATGAGGTTCTTAGCAATGCATATTACTAATTAAAAATTAAGTTTTATTATATTTCTGGTAGGTTTTATAACTAAAACCTGATCTTTACTTAATACCCTAATGATTATTGGCATAAAAAATAGAAAATTTGGACACATACAATGTATTGTTGGCTATTGCTACAAATATACCCGTGCTACTAATAGGGTCACATATGTTATATGTGACCCTGGACCACAAAACCAGTCATAAGGTTAAATTTGACAAAACTGAGATTTATACATCATATGAAAGCTCAATAAATAAGCTTTCTATTGATGTATGGTTTGTTAGGATTGGACAATATTTGACTGAGATACATCTATTTGAAATCAGAAATCTGAGGATGCAAAAAAATCTAAAAGACTGAGAAAATCACCTTTAAAGTTGTACAAATTAGGTTCTTAACAATGCATATTACAAATCAAAAATTACATTTTGATATGTTTACAGTAAGAATTTTACAAAAAATCTTCATGGAACATGAACTTTACTTAATTTCTCAATGATTTTTGGCATAAAAGAAAAATCAAAAATTTTGACCCATGCAATGTATTTTTGGCTATTGCTACAAACAAACCCCAGCGACTTAAGATTGGTTTTGTGGTCCAGGGTCACATATTATCAATGAATCCCAAAAAATAAATAAGTAAATAAATAAATATAAACATTTAAATATATTTCAATACATTTAAACATTTAATACATCAAATTTTAAAAATATAAAAATATGTTATATAAATAAAGGTTTCTTTGAATAAATGAAGGAATTAATGAATTAATGACTTTTTTCAGACTTTATGGCCCTAGATTGATGCCTTAAATTTGATTTTACTGTGTTTGGTGCCCTAATATTTCTATTTAGCAGCCATTCAATCAGGTTTAGTGATTTGAGTAATGTGACCCATGCCCTGCCATTGGTTATACTCCCTACAGGACCAAGTAGAATCTCTTTTAGCCCTCAAACACAGTAGTTACAGCAGTTCTCAACACATGCCCTCAGTTAAAGCTCTCGTCATCCATCTGAACCACACAAACAAGTTCAACTGCTTGTAAACACTTTCAAACATCCAGGCTTTTCCTTACAGACGGGCGCAGCGGAGACGGAGTAATGCAGCCAAACGGCACAGTCAGCTCACGCGGAGGAAAGAAAATATCATAAAACAGCGCAGGGAAAACTCATAAAAGAACGAGATGTCCAGGGGACAGTAATATAAGCGCTGCAGATGCGAAGATTCGCAAGGGGGAAACACCCTCGCCATGCAGGACAGCCGTATTAGAAAAATGAATCAGCTCCCAAAAACACCAGCTTATATAAATGATGATGGGAGTTGGAGAGAGTGGGAGGTCTAGGACAGAAATAACATGAATATATTAAATCTTAAAGAGCGGTTTGTGGATCAAAGTTGGTGTGGGCTGTCGCAGTCCCAATGATTGGCTTACTTAAGACGCAGAAGAAAAAAAAAAAAGAAGCCCAAACCCAAAAGCAGTTGTTTTGGAAAACCGCCTATAGAAGCTCTATAAATGCTCATTCCATGGAGTTGTAATCGCCTTTGATCACTGGCAAGATTAGAGTTTAGAGTGAGAAAAACAAGAGCCGCGGAAAAAACACACCCACCCAAAAGGGACACGGCTTGGCTTTCAAGTGCGGAGTAGCTGATGGCTCTTCGGTACTCTCTGTGTGTGTGTATTGCGTCAGTAAGTCAGGACGGGTGGGTGAGGTGTAGTCTGTTGGCCCATGTTAATTTATTCCGCCACATAGCTATGCATAAATGTACGGTTTTATAATCCAGTCCAGACATCTGATTGACAACATGATCGAAATAGACCTTATTGGCTTCCTTAGTAAATGGCCCATGGCCTTACAGTGAAACAAATAAGAACCTAGACTGCACAACAAAACTAAAACAAAAATCAAACTTGAATTAAATAAGAAGAAGAACAAGAAGAAGAACAACAAAAAGAAGAAATAAGAAATTAATTTCATTAATGTCCCATGGACTTAGTGGGAAAAAAAAATGCTAAAAACTTTACTAAAATAATAATAAATATATATATTACAATAATATAAATATATATAAATATTTTATTATTTATATAATAAATATTTATATAAATAATAATTATATATATTTATATAAATAATAATTATATATATATATATATATAAATAATAATTATATATATATATAAATAATAATTATATATATATATATTTTTTTTTTTATTTTTTTTTTTTTTTATTATTATTATATTATGTAATGCCCTTACAGTGAAAGAAATACTAAGAAACTCCACAAAAAATAAATACAAATAAACAAATAAATATTTATTTATATAAATAAATAAATAAATAAAATACAATAAAATAATATTTTTAAAAAACTACAAAATAAGATAATAAATATAATAAAAAATAAAATAAAATAAAATAAAAGAGTCCTTATTTACTTCTATATCAAATTCCCCATGGCCTTACAGTCAAACAAATACTAAAAAGAAATTGAACAACAAAACAAAATAAACAATTAAATAAAATAAATAAAATAAACAATTAAATAAAAATATATAAAATAAAATATAAAAATAAATTAATAATAATAAAATAAAAATAACTAAATAAAAATTATACATAAAATAATAAAATAAAAATAAAATGGACATTATTTACTTTCTACAATGAAACAAATACTAAGAAATTGTACAACAAAACAAAAAAATAAATACAATTTTATTTTAATTTTTTTTTATAAAAAATAATTTAAAAAAATACATCAAATAAAATAAAAATGTCGCAGATTGTTTGGCCCTAGATTGATGTCTTAAGTATGATTTTACTGTGCTTGGTGCCTTAAAATTTCTATTTAACAGCCATCCAATCAGGTTTAGCGATCTTTTAGCAAGTCATATGACCCATTCCCTACAATTGAACCATCTCAGCTAGCGATTAACTGCAAACTAACTGACAGGAACATCACAATATCAATATATACAACAATAATTAATAAAAATAATATTATTGATAACTAAAATTTGACATTTAAATGATAGATGTAAACATCTGAATACATCCAATTAGGTTTTGCGACACAAGTAATGTGACCCATGCTCAAAACACCAGTTTGGATATTCAAATATCACAAAACATATTCAAAAGCTAAAAATGTAAACGTTAAAAAATAAAAAATAAAAATTTCTTTTTAAACATCAAAATACAGCATATTTTCTATCAAAAGTTATGGTTAAGTAAAAGGTTATGCTCAACAATGCCGCATTTATTTGTTCAGAAATATAGTACAAACAATAATATTGTGAAATTTTATTCCCATCTACAATTGGAAAATATTTTAGAATTTTCAGCATCATGACTCCAGTCTTTAGTGTCACATGATCCTTCAGAAATCATTCTAACATGCTGATTTGAGCCTCAAGAAACATTTCTTATTATTATTATCAGTGTTGAAAACAGGTGCTGTTTAATATTTCGTGATACATTTTTCCAGTATTCTTTGATAAATAGAAAGTTCAAAAGCACATAGGAAACACAAGGAAAGTGATTTTTGTGCACGCTCAGTATATTCCGTCAGGAACGCTGTGTTTTGGACTGTCAGTGTTTGATGGATGAGTACAACGTTAGATAAATGAAAGGCTTCATATCTCTTTCTCTCTCTCTTTCTCTCCAATGAAATGGCTGCATTACCGCTGCAATTCCAAGAGCAGGATGGTAAATAATGACACCGCTCTGAAAACTTGGCATTCACAGACCTTTTACTGACACACATCGGAGGGCTCCGAGTGGCAGCGGGCCATTTTGCGAGCAAATACGCTCTCTCACCTATCTGTGCACCTGCTGCAAATGAAATATTCAAATCCACAGACTCCAGCGGTCAGTGTAGGTTATGAATTATTGACTCTTGGAGATTCATTCACATTTCTTATTTCATGAAGTGCAGAGGGGATTGTGTATCTACTGTACATACTAAATCTGTTTGGCGGGAAAATAAAATAAAATAAAATGAAATAAAATATGTAAAAAATAAATAAATTATGATAATAATAATACATTAAGTAATAAATAAAAATAAATTATAATAATAATAAAAATAATGATAATAACAATAATAATAAATAAAAGTGGTAAATAATAAAATAAAATTACCTTGTTTACTTAGTAAATGTCCCTTGACCTTACAGTGAAACAAATAAATACAACCAAATAAAAACCAAAAATAAATACAACTAAATAAAAAGTATAAAAATAAATTAATAATAATAACAACAATAATAATAATAAAAATAAATAAAATAGACCTTATTTACTTCCTTAGAAAATGTCCCATGACCTTACAGTGAAACAAATACTAATAAATTGCACAACAAAACAAAAAAATAAATAAAATTTAATTTAAAAAATGATAAAATAAAATAAAAATGTTTCAGATTGTTTGGCCCTAGATTGATGCCTTAAGTATGATTTTAAAATAAAATAAAATAAAAATATAAAGAAATAAAATAAATAAAAATAAATTACAATAATAATAATAATAATAATAATAATAACAAATAAATAAAAATACATAAAATAATACTGAAAATAATAATAAATAAAAATAAATAAATAATAATAACAATAATAATAATAAATAAAAATTGTAAATAATAAAATAAAAAAATTGACCTTATATATATAAATAATAATAATAATAATAATAATAATAATAATAAATAAAATAGACTTTTACTTCCTTAGTAAATGTCCTATGACCTTACAGTGAAAAAAAAACAAAAACATTATATATAATTAAATTTAATTGAGACAAATTGAAACAAATAGTAAGAAATTCCACAACAAAAAAAATTAATAAATAAATAATAAAAATAATAAAAATAAATAAAGATAAAGATAATAAAAATAAATAAATGATGATAATAAATAAATAAATATAAATAATAAAATTAAATAAAATTAAATTAAACTGACCTTATTTACTTCCCATGTCCAATGACCTTACAGTGAAATACATACTAATAAATTGCACAACAAAACAAAACAAAAAAATAAATAAAATTTAATTTAAAAAAATTATAAAATAAAATAAAATGTTTTCAGATTGTTTGGACCTAGATTGATGCCTTAAGTATGATTTTAAAATAGAATAAAATAAAATAAAAAAGCATAATTGCTCACTGGAAATACATTAACACCAGGTTTGAATAGTGACATATGACACAACGCAATGAGCAATCATTCACAGTCATGAACGCTCAATCTCTTCAAGTAAACCCCTGCTTTCAGATTAATATGCCCAATCTATCCGTTTATGACCTCAGCATAAAGAAAAGCTTTGAATCAGCACGAGGCCTGATCAATCAGTTGAGGGCCGTCTGAAGCTTTAACGTGAAGAAGATCCCTTCAGTTCTTAACACGAATATCGACGTCTAGAGTTCAACGGCGGAGCTTTAACACATGAGCGAGTCTTTTGTGGGAGTGTGACGGTGAAAGAGGGAGACGCTATTAATCTAGTTCCACACTCGTGTTTACAGTGCCTCCCTGAAACTCTGGGAACCGTCCAGAACTGAGCTGAACAGAGAGACAACACTCCAGATGATGCCTTGTGCTAATGCATATGGGTGTTTCTTCAACTACGAGACTTACAAAGAAAATACAACACTTTATTTGCACTAGTTCATTTCATTTCTTTAGCAACAGGATGTAGTAGTAAACATACACACATCAAAGGATGAAATCTGCCATTTTTTCTGACCAAAACAAGCCATTTCCAGAACATCTTTCCAGAACATTAAACATTTAGTCAAACCGCAGAATCATTTGTCTTAGTAAGCCTAATTTCATTGCTAGTATTTTATAAATCCTAATTGAACAATATTAAATGTACAATTTACAACAAATAAATATTCTGTTTGCAAGCGATTAATGGTAAGCGATTAATAACATTTAAATCATGTAATAAAATGTATTCATGTAATGAAAAACCTTGTTTTTATTTTATATAATTGTATATTATATATAATTAATACTGCAATAAAAATAATAATAATTATGAATAACGAATAATATAAAATAAATATATATTAAATATAAAACATAACATAAATATAAATGTATTACTACTTATGTAATAAAAGTATACATAATTTACACTTTTTACTTTTTAGAAATTTTACTTTAAATATTTAGTTATTTAATATGTATACATAATTTTTGCACAATAAATACTAAAATGTCTAAATAAATCAAAAATAAATAATAATCTAATTTCATATAATAATATACATCTAATTAATGTAATTATGTATAAATAACTTACTTTGTTTTTACTTTTTATATAATTATATTTATTATTTGCATACATAATATAAATATTAAATATAATATATAAATGTATACATACTTTTATTACATAAAAAAGTATATACAATTGACCCTCTTTTCACTTTTTAGAAATAAATAAATTTAGATATTTAAATATGTATACATAATTTTCCCACAATAAATACTAAAACAGCTTATTTGATAAAAGCTTTAAAAAAATAATAATAATCTAATTTTATTTAATAACATACATCTAATTAAATGTTAAAGAAGTATAACTAACTTACCCCGTTTTTACTTTTTTTAAATTTTTACTTTAAAATATTTATATATTTTATGCATGCATAATTTTCCCACAATAAATACTGAAATGGCTTATTTGATGAAATATAAATACATAAATAAATTAAAATAGTAATAATACACATCTAATTAATTTAATAAAATATATAAGTAGCTTACCCTGTTTTTTTTTTTTTTACTTTTTATATGATTATATATTTCCGTATAATTTCCTCAAAATAAATACTGCAGTTGTCATTTCACTATTTGTTTACATCAATATAATATTTTTAAAATAATAATAATAATGAATAACATTTAATATTAATAGATATGAATAAATACACGTCAAAAAAAGTATACATAATTTGCCATGTTATTACTTACATAAATAATTATAAAAATAAAAATAATAAATATAAATAAAATATGTCTATATTATAAACATAAAAATAAATATATAAATATTTTTAGATTCATTATTTTTAGATTTATTATTTTTATTTTACATTTATAATAATATTTATTTATCTAAGTAATAACATGGCAAATTAGGTATACTTTTTTGAAGTATATATATATTTAATATTTGTATACATAATTTTACCACAATAAATACTGAAATGGTATATCTTATAATAGTTTAAAAATAAATAAATACATACATAAATACATAAATAATAACAAAATGTGCATATTTTATAATAATTATAATAACAATAATTAATTAATATTAATAGACTGTCACAGCTTAAGGTTGACAATCTGTCTGGGACAATCATAAAACAAGAAAACCTATACATAAAAAAACACTTTAAAAAGTTATTAATTAACTTAATATTTTAATTTTAAGTTTTATCATTAATCAACAATACCTTAAAAATGTGGCATTTTAATAAGATAAAAAAATTAAGTAAAATTAAAAAAAAAGTTAAAATCTGAAAAGTTATAATTAAAGAGTGTAGTTAAAGAAATATCTATATATATCCATGATATCATAAAGATGATGTCATTGCACGCATCATTGAGCTGCTTTACCTTCAAGCGTAATGCTGGTGAAATTAATACCGCTATCTGCATGGCTAATTCCTGCCTACACCGCTCTGCCACGCCTGGAGCGCGAGAACATTTTATCATCTTATTTTTCTGAATAGTACTGATAAGGATTTAAAAATATCCTCGTGCTGAGGACTGAAGCTTCGTTGAGCTCTCTTAAAGACGGTTATGTTTTCCATGCGTCACTTGAACTCCATCTTTCTCAAGGAAACGCACACAAAAAAATGAGGTCTTTCAAAAAATGCACAAAGACAACAAATTTCTTTCTCAGAGGGAAAGAAACGAGCATTGAAACGAGGAGAAAGAGAAGAAAATGAAGAAAAAGCTACAGCTGTACTGTACGAGAGTGTCTCTCCGTCTGTTCAGCTGCTGAGGAACTTCGACGTATCCTTCCTCTCCTCCGGCTGTATAATGGAGCATTATGGGAAGGGCTGTTATTCCGCTCGGCTCTGGATGGAAATGCTTCCCCACCATTTCTTATTAGGGCCAAGCAGCTGGGGCTCCCATTCAGAGTCGTGAACCGGCGTTTCATATTCTGTTTTCCAGTCTCGCAGATGTTAAAACAACATATCTGAGATTCCGGTTCGGGTCTTAAGACAAAAGCATCACGCGCCCACTCCCTCCTCACAAATGTGCCTTTATTCTGTCCTCACCGCATGCTGTAAATGTTTTCACTGGCTTCATTAAATAAATTAACAGCAAACGATAAGCAATAAAATCCAGAACAATAGTGACCTACAAAGGGGCGCAAAAGTTTACATGGAAAATCTGGGACCCCAAATTAAATTTAAACCTGTTTAAAGTTGTAG
>NC_133375.1:36156060-36164007 GCF_049309525.1 Garra rufa
TTTTTCACTAGTAGTCTCAAATTTTTTAACCTTGAAGTTGATCGATCTATCTATCTATCATCCATCCATCCATCATCCATATATCTAACTATCCATCCATCATTTATCTATCTGTCATCCATCCATCCATCCATCCATCCAACTAATTATCCATCCATCCATCCAACTAATTATCCATCCATCCATCCATCCAATTATCCATCCATCCAATTATCCATCCATCCATCCATCCATCCATCCATCCATCCATCCATCCATCCATCCATCCATCCATCCATCCATCGCGTAGCTGGAAGAAAACAAAACTAGAAGCATTTTATATTGCATGGAGAGAAAGCAGTTCCTCTTTAAAAATCTTTTTTTGAAGAAAACAAACAAAACCCCAGGTATTTATTCATTAAAGGAAAGGAAAGGAGGTGAAGTGAGGCCAAGTATGGTGACCCATACTAGGAATTTGTGCTCTGCATTTAACCCATCCAAGTGCACACACACAGTAGTGAACACACACACACCGTGAACACACACCCGGAGCAGTGGGCAGCCATGGCTGCGGCGCCCGGGGAGCAGTTGGGGGAACGGTGCCTTGCTCAAGGGACTCACCTCAGTCGTGGTATTGAGGGTGGAGAGAGTGCTGTACATTCACTCCCACCACCTACAATCCCTGCCGGAACTGGGAATCGAACCTGCAACCTTTCGGTTACAAGTCCGACTCCCTAACCATTAGGCCACGGCTGCCCCGTGAAAATTTATTTTCACATTTTAAAAACCTTTTCACTTGTAGTCTCAAATATTTTAACCTCAAAGTTTGGGACTGAAAAAAAGATTAATAAAGTATGCATGATATATTGGTAAACACATCAGTATACAGCACAGTTTAAAAGTTTGGGGTCTGTAAGATTTTTTTTTTTTTTAAATAAGTTTAAGTAAAAACAGTAATATTGTGGAATGATCATTAAAATAACTGCTTTCTATTTGAATATATTTAGAAATATTAAGAGTTTCACTGCTTAATATTTTTGTGGAAACAATTGTAGAATTAGTTTTAGGATTCTTTGATGAATAGAAGTTTCAAAAGAACAGCATTTATTTGAAACAGAAATCATTTGTAACATTATAAAAAAAACTTTACTGTCACTTTGGATCCATTTAACACATCTTTGCTGAGCAACAGTATTAATTTCTTAAAAAAACCTTTAAACGGTACTGTATATTTTTTTAAATAATCTGTTTTGGCAGATATTGCAAGTAGATTTGTTCCTTATTTTTTTCTCAAAATAAATCATTATGGTCCAAATATGATAAACATTGGCTATCAGTATCAGCCAAAATTACTATTTTGGATCATGGCAAGTTTGGAAGTTTAGATCAAACAAAGAAAAATCCATCTTTAAGAGGCAAAGTCTGTCCAGTAGACCTGCTTATATTTTATTGGTGTTCGTTGCCTCATCTCATTAGAATCATTCAACATTCAGAATCATTCTCACCTGCTTGTCGCTCAGCAGATAGATGTACTGATAATCCGGACTGAACACCATGTCGCGGAGTATCGGGCTTCCCTCCACAACAGGGACTGTCTCATACAGCAGAGCGTTCTCAGACGGCGGTGGTATACCATCCACTCGAATCTGGGGAAAAAATAAAAAATAAAAATTGAGTTAAACTCAACATGGAATCCTCTTTACTTGTGTAATGTACATACAAAATCTTAGTGTGGATGACTCAATGTATAAACAAGTCTTTAAAAGAAAATACTATTTTAGTCTTTCTACTTCAAAATTCCACATTTAACTCAGTGTTACTTTCATTTATCATTAACTTTTTTTTTCTGAAAACAGGAAAATAATTTTTACTTGTCTAGAAAATCCTTCTTGATGTAAGAATTTTTAGATATTCTGGCTGGAAACAAGACAAAAAAATCTAAGTAAGAAAAGCAGAAAAGCATTTTTTTGCAATGAGAAAATGACAAAATTGCATAAAAATATGATCAAACTCCATTTTCATAGCATTGATTTTCAATTCCAGGTATTTTACCACATCCATCTATCCATCCATCCATCCATCTATCTATCGCGCACCTGAAAAAAACAAAACTAGAAGTATTTCATATTCCATGGAGAGAAAGTACTTCCTCCTTAAAAACTGCTAGATCTGATTACCTATCTTTTTTTTTTTTTAAGAAAACAAACACAATCCCAGGTATTTATTCATTAAAGTGGCTAAAATACTTGAAAATATACCTTTTTTTAAAGGTATTTTTACATTTTAAAAACCTTTTCACTAGTAGTCTCAAATTTTTTAACCTTGAAGTTTAAGACTGAAAAAGATGATTAATTTTTTTTTCTGAAAACAAGAAAATCATTTTTACTTGTCTAGAAAATCCTTCTTGATGTAAGAATTTTTTGATATTTTGGCTGGAAACAAGACAAAAAAAATCTAAGTGAGAAAAGCAGAAAAGCATTTTTTTGCAGTGAGAAAACGACAAAATTGCATAAAAATATGATCAAACTCCATTTTCATAGCATTGATTTTCAATTCCAGGTATTTTACTGTGATTTTACCACTCAGAGCGTTTCTGGTTGGCGGCGTATCATCACTTACACATCTGCGGTTATTACTGACACACGCGGTATTATAATTTTCCTCATGAATGCAGAATTCTTCGGCTGACCTAGAAAACGAACGCAGAACTTTGAGCGAACGCGGGCCGGCAGCGTAGAAAGAGATTACAGCATCTGATCAGATGTGCGATAAAAATCAATTACATTTTAACAACACACACACACACAAAAACACACACACACACACACACACACACACAAACCCCCGCTGCCTCATCATTAGCGACTCCTCTGTTTCCTCACACTGATAATTAGTGTAGTTGAGCTTGCTGAGTAAAAAGCGAGCTCTAAATATGTCAAATTCAAAACATCTTTGAAGTGACGACTGAGGGAAAAAACAGAGAGAGCGGCTGACAACCGCATTTAAAGTCAGAGAGCTCACCTATTTCCCTACACACGAAACGTCAGCACGCGCCTCTGTCCTAATCAATTCTGACGGGAATGCAATAGGAGATTGAAATGAGGCTGTAAGTAAACTAAATTCCCACAGAAAAGGTAAGAAATGCTATTTGGGAGAGATCAAAATGATGAGAAGAAGCGAAAGAAGGTGCAAAGCGGAAAAAACAGCCGAAACAGATGCACTGGCAGCGGACTTGGGCCGTCTCCTAAATATCTGGGTCGGTCTGAAGTGACAAACATCGTTAGTCTGTTAATTAGCTGCCTCCTCATTGCAGCAGTTGCAGTAATTAGGGTTGACAAGGTGGCATCAATTAGTCGAAGGCTGCCATATTGGGTGTCACATATCGCCGGCCAAGTCAGAGCCCACGTCTCCCCGGGCAGCAGGACAGAAGGCCTAGAAACATGACGGACTCTGTCTGCGATTCGTCAATTCATGCGCCACCAGCTGTAGTGTCGCTTTTCGCAGCCTTCGGCTACAGAGTTCCCTCACTTAAACGGATCGGTTTAACACCAGCCGTCGGGTTTCGCGATACCCTCGTGGAATCGGATCAATTCGCGAAAGAAGATTCCAGAGTGCTTCGCTGGAAAAAGAGAGACGGTGTGTATTGTTCACAATTTAATTGACTTAAATACACTTAAAGGGACAGTTCACTCAAAAATAAAAGTCCTTCTTCAGTGAAAACCGAAAAGAAGATGTAATTAAAAGACAGTACACTCTTAAAAATAAAGGTGCTTCAAAAGGTTCTTCACAGTGATGCCATAGAAGAACCATGTTTGCTTCCACAAAGAACCATTCAGTCAAAGGTTCTTTAAAGAACCATCTCTTTCTTACCTTTTTATAATCTGAAGAACCTTCTTTTGCCACAAAGAACCTTTTGTGAAACAGAAAGGGTCTTCAGATGTTAAAGGTTCTTTATGGAACCTAAGAGTGTAGGGCCCAAGCATCAGTGAACCACATTGAAAAAAAAATGCTTTTTCCAAAATGTTTAAGAAAGTCTTACAGATTTACAGTAACGGAACAGAACACCAAAAGGTGAACCAAAATTAGGATTAGTTTCAACAATGCAGGCTGCTCAGTGTCTGAAGATCTGACAGAAAGCAGAGACGACAGTCACGTTGGGCTTTGTTTACAGAAAATCTACATTGGTCAAACTATAAGAAAACCATCTGTGAGAACTTCAAGTGAATCTCTCAAACAAATCCAGATGAGAACATTCTAGCAGCATCTGTGTCATAAATCGCATTTAATTTGTTTATTAGACACAAAATCTCATCTTCAGACATTGTTGATATGTCTGCATTTTTCATAAAACAAATGATATTTATAAAAGTTTGATAATATAGGTGATTGTAACAAACTAAACGTCTTCGAAAAAAGTTAAATTATGTAAATTATCAATACAGTATTCCAATAATAAAGTAGTAAAAGCAGTCAAGTTTAAAAAAGTAATAGAAAAAAAATGTTTAAAATATATATTTAAAAAAAATTATATTAAACATGCATAAAGTTTAAATAGCAATTTCAAGAAACACATTCAATGTTGACATATTTGAAGAATAATAAAAATTAAAAAGTTAAAAAAATTATAATTTAAAATGGTTTAGAAAATAATTACGATACAGTGTTTAAATTATATATCCACATACATACACACACACACACACTTACATATACATACACTTATTACAATTTCTTACATAATTAGTGCATTTTTTGCTTTTTTCTTATTTACTCATTCATTTATTTAATTTATAAGGCCATAAGTAATATTATATAAAAAAATATATTTTTTGAGTTTACTATCATATAGACACACACACACACACACATATATACACACTTAAAGAAACTTATATACATGTACTTATATGATATATAACAACATTTAAAAACACATTTAAGATATATATATACACATATTATTTAAAGAGCAATATTGTATAGATATATATCTATATATTATGTATACTGTCTACATACATATATACATATACATATATACATATATATAAACATATTTATTAACATTTATTAAATATTTAGTGCATTTTTTGCTTTTTTTGCCTTTTTACTCATTCTTTATCCTATTTATTAGGACATTTTATTTTGTCAGTTTATAAAATTTGCTATCATAGACAAACACACACATTGATACACACACAGTACTTATATAGACACACAGAAATTAAATAATGTTTAAAAGAAAAAATCTAATTACACCTCATTTAAAGAGCAATAATATTGTATCAAAATAACAATTAGGTAATTTACGTTTATACTTTATCATATTTACAAATTATTTTTTTTAATTGTTTTAATTTGAAAGATTTTAATTAATTTAATTTTTAATTTTATGTGTGCGTGTGTGTATGTGTAATTAAGATAAAATTTTAATAAAATAAATAATTTAAACAAAAACATACATCACAATATGCATTCAGAATTACCTGAAAACATTTGAAAAAAATCAACTATGCAACTATGATTACTGTAGTGTTTGCTGATCAGACACAGTCATCTGCTTATGCCAATAATCTCAAATATTGACAGATTGGTGTAGAAATAGATTGAATGTGTCACAGTGAGCTGAAAAACTCTCATTTTAAACCTCAAGAGGAAAAACGATCTTCTGCCACTAACTAAACAAACGTTATGCCAAGCACAAGTGCTCTTTCTGCCCAACTACAGCTTCCATCCATCAACACTAATGCAGGGGTGGAAAATGGAAAAGCGCTGGAACTTTTACACTGGATTAGAAGAACGACCAGCCGTAGCATTGATTGTTCTGCGGTCTGTTAGCCAAAATGACACTGAAATCCCACAGATATCTCCCGATAAATCTGCGAACGAAGACGGTGGGCTACAAAAATACCCGCAGCATTCAGACTGGGCGAGCGCTGCCCTGCAATCAGGTGCACTTTTCTGCTGCCTAAAAAAAAAAAAGAAAAAAATCAGTGGTGAACTTAAATGGCTTTCAGGAGGGCACGTTTTAAGATGTGTACTCTTTTCCCCAGGCGGGGATGTCCTCACGGCGCACTTGAGTGTTTGAAATGCAGAGTGCTTGCTCAGCCTGCCGAGAGCTGACCCCGCGACAACATCAAACGCCTCAGATGAGGGTAATTGGAATTTAGATAAATATTACCTTCCCCCCTACATCTCTCCGTCGCTCAAATGATGCCAGGGTAGCGGCGCCTGCCTATCCATCTATTAATTAACCCGCCGGAGTCGTAGCTCCGGAAGACTGACGGGTTTGATCATAGCCCAATTTTTCCCTCATCGATCACAAAGGGGGCAAAGAGAATGAGGAAATTACTACAGCAGGGGAAAGTGGAAGAGGGGGTCATTTTTTTGCTCATTTGGGTGCTTGTTTTTTATCGATTCGAAGTCCTTGTGAGGGCCCGCGCTTCAAGGACTGGGTGAATGAAGCTTTTAAGTGGAGCTGGATTCATTTCCCATCTCGCTCGCTCTCGCTCTTCCAGAGTACTGTCCAAAAAGATGCTCTTTTTTTGTTCACTGGATTCATCTTCAAACAGCTAAATTATTTCCGCAAGGACAAGAGACAACAAGAGCCTCACATTTTTTATAATTCCTTCAACAATAATCAGCTATTATGGGTACATTTTGATAGACCACAATAGATCTGGTTATTAGTATTAACAATAGCCTAAAAATGTACAATTTGATAAAATACAGTCAGCCGAGCTAGAAATATATACAAATATATAATGCATGAAAAAGTGAAGTATACTTCAATCTTTAAAAACAAAAAAGTATTGTTTGATTATTTTTGCATGTTAAATATTAATAAATAAATAAAAAGTTAAATAAATGTTACATAAATGTAAAATTCCGCCAATTATCAATTTAGTATAACGATAGTAAAGTAGAAAACTTAATATAGTAGTAAAAAAGTATTAATAATAGTAATAGTAAAATTTATTTAATATAAATTTAATATAATATAAAATAATAAAATCCACGAAAAGTTTAAATAATATTGCTAATTATAACAAACTGTAATGTTTCTGAAAATAAATGTAAAATTATGGCAATTATCGATTTAGTATACTCATAGTAAAGCAGTACGTTTTATAACGTAGTAGTAAAAAAGTATTAATAATAGTAATATTAATAATGAAAATAATAATGTTGTTCAATAACTTAAGTATTGTTAGATTATTTTTGCATTTTAAATAAATGTTAAATAAAAAATAAATTATAATACAAAAAGATAACACTAACAAAAAAATAAAAATATATACAATAAAAAATAAAATAAAAAATGTTATATTTATAAAAGTTGAATCATATAGTCAATTATAACCAACAGTAATGTTTCTAAAAAAAAAACTATGGCAAATATCAATTTAGTATACTGATTGTAAAGTAGTAAACTTTAATATAGTAGTAAAAAAAGTATTAATAATTGTAATATTATTAATAAAGGATTTTAAATAATAAAAGTTAAATTATAATAATAAAAAAAAAATTATATATATATATATATATATATATATATAAATAAATAATAATATTTTAATTTAAAAATACATAAAATTAAAAATATTTAGTATACCGATAGTGAAGTAGTAAAGATTAATAAAGTAGTAGTAAAAAAAAATTTATAATAGTAATATTATTAAAGGTAATAACGTAGTTCAACAACTTAAGTATTGTTTAATTATTTTTGCATTTTAAATAACAATAAATAAATGTTAATTAAATAATTAATAATAACATGATAAAAATAAAATAATAAAAAAATATATTTAGAAAAGCTGAATAATATTACCAATTATAACAAAGAAATTTTAAATTATACAAATTATTGATTTGTTATACCGATAGTAAAGTAGTAGTTTAATGAAGTAGTAAAAAATTATAACAGTAATATTATTAAAGTAATAACAGTTCAATGCCTTAAGTATT